>NC_061489.1:24658796-24885327 GCF_022539355.2 Hippoglossus stenolepis | reverse complement strand
ATAAGGGACCAGAGCAGGGATTGGACGCTCAATACCGACGTTTTGAATCTGTGTCGAGATTCTGAAGAGATTTAGATACAGAAACAATGCTCTTCAAGGCACAAGGCTCTTATTTTGAAACATAAACAGGAAGCATTTGGGTAAAGCTCACGAGTCACGTCACGTTTTGTCTCTTGATGCATCGTTCATCTTTATTTACAGTCTATGGTTTGAAGATTTGCACCAAAACTAACCAGATCTAATCTAAATTAAGTTTTAAATGACATCTGTCGTTGCCACTCGTCAATAAATGAATCGTTTCGATTAAAGAGGCATCGAAATATCTTAGTGATGTCGTCTGAGCTTTGATCATATACATTTTTACTCTGCTATAATTATTAAATGTTTCCCACACTCAGGTTGCACAGAGCAAACAATCCAAAGTAATTGAAGTCATTTTAATAACGATGTGACCTTTGGTGATACAGACGGGAATCAAACAGCGGAGCAGCTTCTGGTTTGTTGTGTTCATGCCGCTCTGCTCCCGATTCAAGATCAGAAGAGTGAAGAAGACTGTGCTTGTTGAATCCTTTGAAACTAATATGGCTGCAGAGACGTGAGGAGGACAGTGAAGAGCTGCAGCGGGTGAAGTGTGGAACTGTTCGTGAGACCCCTGCTTCCCCTTCACACGTGCACTGGACCCTGATCTGGTCTGAGAAACATCCTGAGCTGCAGAAGACGGATTGTTAAATCTTTTTCTTCTTGTGTTTTAACTATATTACGGTTCATGGTGTAGCTGAGGATACAATAAACTATATAAAGATGGACGTCGCTTCCTCCAACTGTCCAGAAATGTTGCTAAAATATCCGGTTACGAACGCTGCCATCTTGCATCCTATTATTATTATTATAAAAATAATATATATATATATTTTTCTTCATATTTTGATTACTTTGTATCTTGTTATTATTATTAGGGCCCGAGCACCGACGGTGGGAGGCCCTATTTAAATTGTAAGGATTATTAGTTATTTTTATTATTATCATTTTTTTTCAGGCAAATGAATTGTCTTTTTGAGGGCTTTAATTGTTATTATTATTCTTTCGTCACAGTAACATCTAAACAGGCCTGTGTGGTGTCCAGTGCGTTCATGCTTCAAGAAGTAATGAACCAACACATGACTGGTTGGAGGATTAATATCAAGACAGTGACCACAGGAACATCAGCAGTGCATTAGATCACAGTTTATGATGAACTGAAGCAGGATATAAGGATTTTTTACATAATCCTATTTGGCTTCTTTTTTATATATATTTTAATATTAATATTAAATATGTTTCTGACAAACACATTTATTGAATGCCCAAAGTCACAACATATAATGCTGTCACAATTTTTACTGCACTCACACAAATTAATGAGCAAATTTGACTTGATTTGAATTTATAAAACCCTCTTTTCAGTTTCTGACATTGTTTCCATTTGTTTGCACTTTGCTTCTGTCTCTTTAATGTGACTTCAGCTCTGCAGTTAGTTCTCCCCTGCACTTCCTGTTAATATTTAATTTTCCTCTGAACTCTGAACACTCAGCAGATCACAATCATATTCAAGCAGCTATTTTACAACCAAGTCTCTTGTCTGTGTGAGCTTGTTGCTGGCAAATGACTTTTGACCAGTTATCAAGTCCAAGGCTCTTATTACTTTTTACAATCGTGTTGACACACCTGAGAAACCAGGACACGTCTGTTCCTCCCTGAAGAGACGCAGGCTGAAAACCAGACGATCACATTCACCTTCCAAACCAAACTGAACCAAACCGGACCAAACGTCCTGAGTGAGTCCAGCTACAGGAGAGAAGAGTCAAACTACAACCTGCCGACGCTCCACACACTGACCGTGAGTTTAACAAACACCTCGACTCAGAGAGGAAGTAAACCTCAGTGAAGTTCGTGGAGCTGTGACTGACTGACTGTCTGTTTTCAGCTTCACCTGGAGACTCAATGGCTTCCAGATTAGAAGAGGATCTCTGCTGTCCCGTCTGCCATGATGTCTTCAGAGATCCTGTCATTCTGTCATGTAGCCACAGCTTCTGTAGAGACTGTGTGAAGAGCTGGTGGAAAGACAAAGAAGTAAAAGAGTGTCCACTTTGTAAGAGAAGATCTTCAAAGTTCGAACCACCTAACCTGGCGTTAAAGAACCTGTGTGAGACCTTCTTACGGGAGAGAGATCAGAGCTCTTCACATCCTCTCTGCAGTCTGCACTCAGAGAAACCAAGACTCTTCTGTCTGGACCATCAGCAGCCAGTGTGTGTCGTCTGCAGAGATTCAAAAAAACACAGCGACCACAGACCCATCGATGAAGCTGCACAACAACACAAGAAGCAGCTTCAGGAAACTCTGGAGCCCTTGAAGGAGAAGTTACAGTGTTTTGAACGTGTTAAAGTAGAGTTTGAACAAACAGGAGAACACATTAAGGTCCAGGCCGGACTCACAGAGACGCAGATCAAGGAGCAGTTTAAAAAGATTCACCAGTTTCTGGAGGAGGAAGAGGAGGCCAGGATGGCTGCACTGAGGGAGGAAGAGGAGCAGAAGAGTCGGATGATGAAGGAGAAGATTGAGTCTCTGAGCAGAGACATAACGGCTCTTTCAGACACAATCAGAACCACAGAGGACGAGCTGAGAGCTGAAGACGTCCTGTTCCTGCTCAACTACAAGGCTGCAGTGGAACGAGTCCAGCAGCACCCCCTGCTGGATGATCCACAGCTGGCCTCAGGAGCTCTGATAGACGAGGCCAAACATCTGGGCAACCTGAGCTTCAACATCTGGAACAAGATGAAGGACAGGGTCTCCTACAGTCCTGTGGTTCTGGACCCAAACTCTGCTCATCCAGTACTCGTCCTGTCTAAAGATCTGACCAGTTTGAGAGGAGGAGAGAAACAGAAGCTTCCTGACAATCCAGAGAGGTTTGATCATTACTTCTCAGTCCTGGGATCTGAGGGTTTTAACTCAGGGACTCACAGCTGGGACGTCCTGGTTGGAGACAGTACATGCTGGTTACTGGGTGTGTCAGAAGAGTCTGTCCAGAGGAAGGGAGACAAACTGTCTGGATACTGGGGAATAAGGTTCTATGAAGGTAAATACTCAGCAGTGTCACCATCAGCATCATCTGTTCTCTCTGTGCAGAAGATCCAGAGGATCAGAGTGAAACTGGACTGGAACAGAGGAGAACTGTCGTTCTCTGATCCTGATACTAACAAACACATTCACACCATCACACACACTTTCACTCAGAAGATGTTTCCATGCTTTGGCACTAGAGATCCCTTGAAGCTGTTACCTGTGAATGTCTCTGTGACGCTGGATCAGAGCAGTTAGAGATAAAGATTTTATTCATCATGTTTATTTCTTCAAGAGAAATCTGCTGAATTTAAATGTTAAACTCATTATTCTAAAGCTTTGTTTATTTCTCCTTTAACTCATTTTCATTTCTCCTGTCGACTTTTCCACGTGTGTAAAAAGATTTCATTATTTTCTGATCTTTATCTTTGGTTTGTTTTTTATTTTCATGGAAAATGTTTTCTATCATTTAGATTTTGTGTGGATCCATGAAGTCGAGCAAACTGATGAAGATCCACATAAAAACACATTTATCAATAACAGCTGATCATTGTTCACATTCAACAAACTTTATTAAAACTCACACATGAGACATGATTCATGTTTAATCACATAAAGTCTGTTCACATATGAAATAATCCAACATATATTTATTGTTATTATTACTTTTGTTTGTGTGTGTTTTCCCCAGCTTGTTTATTGATTTTTTTAATAAACAGGGAGCATCAACTCACAATAATGACTTGTTCCATTCTGTTCTTTACTGTACAGTTAATTTAAAAGATGTGACATCATGTTACCACAAGTCAACACATTAACATTTATAATCATCACAGTTTTAACAAGCAAAATAAATATGAGAGGTTTGAGAGAAGGGGGAAATCAATGTACAATACCGCATCTTGCCAGCAGGTGTCGCTGTGATATCATTAATATAAACTCTCCTGAGCTCTCAACCTCCTCGCTGATACTAAAGCGATGCACAGAGGCTATAACAATTAATTAACCGTGTAATTAGTGAGTCAACAATGAAGTAGCATGTGTCGTACAAATAATTAGCCCAGTTCAATTGGCCTGGTTATGGGCTTTGTTTACATTCACACTGTGTTGATGATGCTTGTGTCCACGGCTGCTTTGACTAACATCCACATATAAATATATATATATACAGGGAACTGTTTGTATGATGCAGAATGTTACCGAATTAAAATTGCATATGAATATATATGTATATATATACTTTAAATTCATTTTCACATCCCAGGTATGAAAATCCTTAAAAAGAAAATCCTAAAAGCTTTAAATTATTATATTTTGAGGAAAATGATCATAAGGGACCAGAGCAGGGATTGGACGCTCAATACCGACGTTTTGAATCTGTGTCGAGATTCTGAAGAGATTTAGATACAGAAACAATGCTCTTCAAGGCACAAGGCTCTTATTTTGAAACATAAACAGGAAGCATTTGGGTAAAGCTCACGAGTCACGTCACGTTTTGTCTCTTGATGCATCGTCCATCTTTATTTACAGTCTATGGTTTGAAGATTTGCACCAAAACTAACCAGATCTAATCTAAATTAAGTTTTAAATGACATCTGTCGTTGCCACTCGTCAATAAATGAAACGTTTCGATTAAAGAGGCATCGAAATATCTTAGTGATGTCGTCTGAGCTTTGATCATATACATTTCTACTCTGCTATAATTATTAAATGTTTCCCACACTCAGGTTACACAGAGCAAACAATCCAAAAGTAATTGAAGTCATTTTAATAACGATGTGACCTTTGGTGATACAGACGGGAATCAAACAGCGGAGCAGCTTCTGGTTTGTTGTGTTCATGCCGCTCTGCTCCCGATTCAAGATCAGAAGAGTGAAGAAGACTGTGCTTGTTGAATCCTTTGAAACTAATATGGCTGCAGAGACGTGAGGAGGACAGTGAAGAGCTGCAGCGGGTGAAGTGTGGAACTGTTCGTGAGACCCCTGCTTCCCCTTCACACGTGCACTGGACCCTGATCTGGTCCGAGAAACATCCTGAGCTGCAGAAGACGGATTGTTAAATCTTTTTCTTCTTACTTTTTTACATTGGCCCATGCTCCCATTGCTAACATGGATGAGGCAGGGTTTCTGACCTATACTGCAGCCAGCCACCAGGGGGTGATAGAGACACTTTGGCATCACTTTTGAGGAGCCATCAGGTCCTCCATTCAGTCTCGATCATGTGATAGCATGGTGTAAATGTAATATTCACATTTATACAGCAGGAAAAAACCCTCATCTGTTATTTTTACAAAACACAACATCTATAATCACGTATTACTTTTTATGTCTGAATTAGGAAATGGAAATACAAACGTATTACCTGGTAACATTTGGTAAATTCCCTTGTGACCAATAAAGATATTGACTTGGCAGAAAGTGAAATGAAGGTATTAAGTTCCCCATCAGCAGGGGCACGATTCTCTGAAGCCATAAAAATATTCAATCTGCAGGAAACTGTACTTATGGGGGTTTGTGCTGCTGGTTTCATGACACCGGCTAAGAGGAGATCTGAACACCACACTGGGTTTGTTGGGGGACTGATGGCATCGCGGGTTAAGCACCAGTTTGAATCCGGCCTGATTGCCCTTCCAGATGAGTTCACGTTTAAATTATCCCCGGGACTATTTCACCGCGGAGAGAAGGATCAATACGTGTCGTCCTGACTTTGGAAAATACAGAGTTTCCTCCAGGCCACAGCTTCCACAACAGGGTTTCACTTAAAGGCACAAAAGCAATTTCTGTAATTGTCTTAACACTTGACTTGATGACTATGTCCTCGTTGTAGATGCTTATGAGAGGATTATGGTTATGGCTCAATAATCTACAGTTCAGACTGTCCCATCGACAAAAACTGTCTAATAACTGTGCACATAATTGCGAGTATAAATCTATCGTATTTACTTGCAGTATCCTCAATTATATTTATTCTTATTACCAGTCTAGTAAACGCATCAATAATAAATAATCAAATAATAATATATCATGGATCAATCTGTTTTCAAAATTACAGTGTTTGCTTATTTCTCTAAAACAGTGTTTTTGGCGTTTTGGAGTTTATGTACAAATAAAAATAATAATAATGAACTTTACTTGTATAGCACTTAGAAAAAAACATGTTTAAAATTCTCTGCATCAGGCTTTAAATCAACATTTTAAATGCTGAACTTCTACTTGAAATAATCAATTATTCATTACGATTTTACATTTAATTAAAGTCATCCTTTCTCATGTTATGGCCACTTGGGGGCAGCAAAAACAAGCTGTGAACACAACATTCCCCACATCATAACTTTAAGGCTGATTAATTACCCATTCACCCAACCTGCAGACAAGGAGCAAAGGTATTAGTCTTATGGAATCATGTTTCTGTCCAAATGATGAATGCAAAGTCAATAGTCACTGTTATTTTTGCTCTGTTTTGGTCTCCACCAGCTCCCAAGGAAAACACTTGGTTCTCCAGCTGCCACATGTGTGTTTAGCGTCTTGTGTGCAGTGGGTTTATTAGACTCTGGTAAAGTGATGAACTATAAAACAAAAAACAATGAGCTGAAACACATGAAACCAGCAGAGTCAGCTTAGATTCCCTGCAGCTTCAAGTGAAGGATTTGAACTCGTGTTCTCCGCTGCGCGCTGTGGACGGTACGACCGATGCACCACGATGCAGCAGAGGTTTGTTTCAGCCCTTATCTGTTTACTCAGATGTGAAGCGTGCAGCTCTGCAGTCAGGTACGATTTCCTCCGGGGCCACGTGAGAGCCGTGTATCACACACAGATAAAAGTCTGAAGCCGTCCAAGGAGACGTGAGTAAATCTTGAGCTGTACATTGAGGCCCCCCCCCCCTGCAGCTTCTATTATTACCAGGGGATAGATTTCAAGTTTGTCAAGGTGGAAAATAATAGCTTTGACAGTGTAACGCTCCTCCGTGAAAGATGTGGAGAAGAAAAGAAAAGCCCTGCTAAAATATGCTGACTGTTGGCGAGACCCGTGCTCCGCCTCCCACGAGCGAGAGGCCGTCCCTTGATTTGTGTCCCTCGATTCAGTGATCACATGTCACGGGTGGTGGGGTGGGGGGTGGGGAGACAAGAAGAAAAGAAGAGAGGTGCAGACGGATCCTTGAGGCAGCCCATTAAGCAAAGTTTAACCTCGTAAGCATTTCTTGAGTTACACCGGTATCAAATGCACGGCTGCCATCGAAGGGCCCGGGGGGGGTGTGGAATGTGTGGAATATAACCTATATATAACATCACTTCTACCACGCCGCCGTACGAAGTGAAAATAAACATCCATCTCCTGCACAATGAGCCAGGACAGGACAGAGACGTCCTTTTAGCCTGAAAGGGAAACAGGAGCTTCATTAGCCGGGGGGCCTGAAAGTTGGCACGGCCCCCGCAGAGAGTTCCACTGAGGTTGGGAGATGTTCTGTAATTTCCGACCCCGAGCTAATCTGTACAGCATGCTGTGCGGTGAGAGTGCGATTTCCCAGTCAGGGCGGTTTCGTACGCGTCTATACTCCCTCACGTCGTCCTCGTCACCTCTGTAATTAAAAATGTGCTCCCCCCCGGGAGACAGTGGGCTTCTGGGTAATAAAAAAAAGAAGAAGCTTCCACCTCTCCCTCTCTCTTCTGCTGCTTTAATTTGTGTTCGTCGGCTCAGTGACAAAACCTCCCAGACGCGTTTTACGGGGGAATTTCAACAGTCGATCTTTGTATCTGCCAAGAACGATATCTGCTCGAACCAGGCCGCACGAGCTCCTGCACGAGCCGAACAACCTCGCTCTTCACCGAACGAGTCCAACAGACGTCTCCTTTCATTCAATGGAACATGTGGAAATATGAAGGCAGGGGGTGATTTCTATTTTTACAACTGACTATTGTACAGCTTGATGACTTCTTTTTTTAAAATTTTTTTTATCACCAAAGGTTGTTTGGATTTGCCAAGAATGTGGTTTTTAAACTGCAAGAGGACCTCGGTTGACACGAGTTTCTTCAGGGTGTCAGCTCCTGTGATTGGCTGTGTGAGAGCAGACTTTAGTTTGTGTGTCTGGTTGGAGGAAAGAGAGCAGATCTCTACTTCATCTATTTCACAGTGTGAAACACACAGAACAGGCAGATGCTACAAAAGTCTGAACCGAGGAAAAACCTCTTGGTCACATTGTTCCCATTGGATCTGGTTGGTTTTGGTTTCACGTTGTAATTTAGGGTATATAAGTATTTTGTCCTTTAAACTGAGGAAAGGATTGATGCTGTAATATCATTATGGTATTGCTAACTTCAAACTAGTTTTTAATAAAGGTCCCCGTCGTTCAAACATTGTACCGTCAGAGGACACCAGTAAGTTTTCCTCTTCTAATGCTGGAGTTTACATGTTCTGATGGGTTTTCTGCAGGTTCTTCCTCTCACAGTCCAAACACATGCAGATCTGGGTTCAGGTTCATAAACTGTAACTTGACCATAGGTGTGAATGGTCGTTTGTTTTGTATGCTGCCCCTGCGACCTGTCCAGGGTGAACCCCGCCTCTCGCCCAATGTCAGCTGGGCGCAATCTCCCACGCGGCCCTCAAAGGACGAGAGGATACAGATGATGGATGGATGGTTCGTGGTCGGACTAAATTGAAAAGTTTGAGGGTCAAGATCAAACAACGCTGGAGTTAAACTGTTTAATTACCACTGGTAACTATTCAACCATTATTCCAAGATTCAAACTCCCAGGTTCCATTTGATACCAACTCTTCTATTAGATCAAATCCAGGAGCAGTTTAGAGCCACTTGCTGGAGAAATGGAGAAATTTCATTACAATAATAAAATAAAAAAAATTAAATTTTCACTTTCCATAAGATCTCTTTTCAGCTCCTTGACATTATGGCCAAGATGTTTTATTCATTAATTCACCAGCGTGGAACAAAGCGTGAAACACCATCCTCGTGTTACACGCCTTAACAATGGAGGTAAATTAAGTTGCAACAATATGTGACTTTTTAGTGCCTCCAGCAAACATAACTGGCCATAAATCCAGTTTTATCGCCGCTGCATTCCTCAGGATGAATGTCCTCTGTGCAAAGCGGTATTAGGTATCGCTGTGCAAACACAAAACCGATGATATCTCCTCCCTCACATGCTTTGCTCGTACAGTATCTCTGTGATCAGGGTTGAGGGGTCGCTCTGCGCACAGCGTTTATCTCATATTTCATCCGCCTTTTCCAACGACACAGAAAGCAGCTGGTTTCTGATTTGTCCCCCCCTTCTGCCCGCTCGGCCGAAGCAGGTTTATCATTACCCCTTTGTCAGCAGTTCCATACAGTCGTAATAACCATGTTAAGCTATTGTACTTCTATGGCATGAGAAAACGCTCCGGCGTGTGCATGTTCCACGTCCTTGAGATGTTTGAAACGTAGAGAATTGAATCATAATTTCCATCAGAGTGGAAAATGAATACCGGCTCTGATATTGTCATTTTAACAAGATCGTATATCACATATTACACATGTTACCCCTCAGTATAAATGACTCTACAATATGTGCGGGGAAGTAGAAAACATTCTCCCACAAACTGCCCACGCTCATATCTCAGCTTTCATCAGACTGGATAATGAGCTGTGGTTCCTCTCTGATGAAATTCAGACGACGGTTTCCAAGAAGACAAAAAAGCAAAGCAGTCCGAGGGAAGTGTTTATCGTGTGTCTGATGTGTTGTGTGTCAGAACGAGGCTCCCGTGTTTCTCCGTACACACACTCGGGTTGTTTATTAAACGTTGTGATGATGGACTTGGGTTTGTGTTGTCAACCTCGCAAATGATCTGTGACCGAGGCTCAGGCCCTGAACGTGCACGCACCTCAGCAAACGCACGTTTGTTACTCCTGGTTTATGTTGAAATGAAGGTCTGTATAGACTTTGATTAGTTGTGTGTGTGTGTGGGTTGAGAATATTTATAAGAAGTAGTATTTTCTCTGTTTGTTTCAGAAAGGATATTTTATACTGATTTACTCAGTAACATGTATTTTAAAGTAATAACTATTGCGTTGCTCAACATTAAACATTATTTTTGCAGTCTTACAACTTTATTCTTGTAATATTACGTCTTTATTCTCTTATTATATAACAGCTTTATTCTTGTAATATTACGTCTTTATTCTCTTATTATATAACAGCTTTATTCTTGTAATATTACGTCTTTATTCTCTTATTATATAACAGCTTTATTCTTGTAATATTACGACAGGGAACAGAGAGTTGACGCAGGATGAAAATTGACACTGAAATAAATTGAAAGTAACTTTGTTTTGCTGCTTGAAACTACTGTAATTATGATTTATTATTCCAAGTGTTAAAAGGCCATCATTCAAATCAACTTAATAATAAACACGTTTATAATCTAAAGAAGCTTTACCTTCCTCACTGGGACAAACACTTCATCGATAGAGTAACGTCTCTGGTTGGTTTTTGCTTTTCTCGGCCGTGATTGAACTTGTGGACCATTGTTTGACTTCAGATGATTTCCTGACATCCCCTGTGAGGTTACTGCTCTTTGACTGAGAGCAGCTCTGTCTTTAATGGACACGTTCGGGGCCACGAGCCAACACAGTCATTTTCAGCTGCTCAAAGAAGTGACTCACAATTAGCTCCATTGAGGTTGACTGTCATCGCACTGATCTCTGGTATCTTCCTGATATGATTAAAGCAGGAGAGGCTTTCATGGTGTTTACACTAAAACACGATGGGATTCTTGGGAACAGTGGCCTCGTTGATGAGCCGGAGCGTTTGTGTTTGTTTCCCCCCCGGAGGCTCCACGCTGTGTCAGAGACTTGACGGCCTGTGTGGGAAGTCAGTTCACCTGCATCAACCAAACAAACCCCCACCCCCCCGTCCTCCTCCACGCTCCACCACCGCCTCCCCTCAGGATGAAGAGGGTGGTGGACAGATGAGTGTTGACTAAGTGCTGCTGACTCGACATTCCTCGCCTACCTCTGTTTGTATGTGTGTGACTAAAAATCCTGCAGTTGTACACAACGTTGAACCAGTAACTCTCCTGAGTGCTTGTTCCACCACAGAGAAAAACACGACTCTTTTAAAAACAATATATAGTTTCAGCATTTGCTTTTGATGTCTTTGTGTTGCTGCTTTCACACATGCAGACACAATCTCCTGGAATCATTCGAAGGGCCTGTATGTGAGAACACAAGAGTTTTTACCACGAGCGAGTGGGCGATGACATTTCTAACACACGACGGCATCAAACAATAGAAATATAAATATCTCAGGATGAAAAAGAAGTGTCGTACGTAGAAGATACCGACAAAGATGTCAACTTGGAAAAGACATTTTCCAGAGGGGCTGTATGTGAGGACGTAAACGTCGCAGTCAGTTGCTCCGGACATTTTCCGGAACTTTTCCTGACGTCCTGAATCCATGTCTGAAAACGTCTGTTCAGTGACATCGACCCAACATATTTAATATCTTTAAGGAAAGAGATGCTAACTTATGGCCTTGGAATTAAAGCTATGTCACTGCTGTGTGGAGTAAAGTAGTTAGCATGTTAGTTTATTTATTATTTATTATTTTTGCAACCAGTGGAGTCGCCCTCTGCTGGATATTTGAGAGAATGCAGGTTTCAGGCACTTCCACCTTGGACCTGGAGTCTACGTCCATTGTTTCATACATTCTATGGTTGACGAATATAATTGCACACTTCTTTAGCTTAGCTTTAAACCTCGGGGGAAAAGATGAAGAAGCTTGTAGACACGTTCCTGCATGTAATATTTTAACCTCTAAGGATAAAGGAGAGTCGAGGACGGAATAGTAAGAGAAGAGACAGGGGAGGAGGGTGAAGGATGAGAGAGAGGAAGGAAGGAGAAGTGGGGAGATGAGACAGATGAAGCAGAGGAGAGGAGAAAGTAAAACAAAGGGAGCAAAGGGCAGCGTGAGGGCAAAAGGCTGCGCGATAGTCAGCTGTCGGATTAGCTTATCGCCCTCTGAGGCTGGATGCTGGTCGGTGGGGGGAGGGTTTGGGGGGTTGAGACCGGGCTTGTACCTGTGACTCACTGACCACAGGTGTCAATCAAACCTGACCCGACTGCCAGAGGAATGTGGTAAACAAGCCCGTGCGGTCCCAGAGATCCCGGAGCAGAGAGATCGGCGAATGACAACCCGGTGCGGCGAACGCTGAATGAGACGTTCAGCTGCTCGCGCCGGTGCAGGTAACACCTGGAGGTGAGGAAGACAGAAAATAGGCCCCTATCGCTGCCTCGGCTTTGTCTCCCTTTGAGGAGCTGTAATCGTACGCCAGGTTCTGCTGCCCGGAGGCGCTGTGAGCAGAGGTTATTGTTCAGGCATCGAACAGTGCACCGCTCTCTCTTCTCGGGTTCCACTCCAGCACTTTCATTTGTCAAGTGTGAGAGGTTTTTTTTTTTTCTTTTTTTCTTATTCTGTCCACAAGCCAGAATTTCTACAGGCGTAAAAACACTGATCTAAGAAAAAACCTGCTTCAGATACAATCCTCAACATTCGTCTTTCACCTGCTGCGAGGGATCGGGAAGAAGTATCACAGGCAACACATATCTTATTTTATCATAAGTTTATAAATAAGTTCATTTATAAAGGAAAACAAAGGATTGATCAGATGAATTTATATTTATTTTTTATGCTACTTCTCTTACCTCTCAAGCTGCTTTTGGACATGCACTGAAGTCTGCACGTGCTCTAGGAATATTTCCATTTTACAAAAATCCGAATTACTCCATGTAAGAATTCAGCAAGAATATTCACAGCTAGCAACTTGGCATGTTGATTATGTGGCGGACGCGAAACCACAATTATGCAAATATATGTCAGGATGAAGAAAAGATGCCAAACATGAAGAAGATGCTGACAAAGACGTCAACGAGATTCGGGAGCTTCTGAAGATGTGGGCCGACGCAGGATTTGAGAATCTCTTTCAGCTTCTTCGTGAATGTGAAAGACAAACAGAGGGAAATGTCTGAAAACGGCTTCAGCTCGGCGAGATGTTGGTTTCAATCTGTAGTTGTGTGTCAGATACATTTTGTATGGAAGTGATATTCCCATAAATATACTGCAAGTGTGTTCTGATATTATTCGGGTGAAGTCTTTTCCCATCTGTCCTCTGGAGCATGACGTACTGTATGTTTGGCGCCTGCTAACATGTATGACGGCGTCGCGGTGCCTTCATGTTCCCATGTTTGCCGTAAAAAAAAAACCTCTGTTCCCTTTCAGTGCACGTCCTGAAGTCCTAATGTCTGCATGTGAAAAGGTCCAGTTGATTTATTCTGTAATTCGCTGCCTTCCATCTGAAGTCAGCTCATTTCACATTCAAGCTCTTCTAATATTTCACTTCCCGCTGTGAGAGGTGCGGGGATGAATTGTGATTATGAAGAATTTTTAAGGAGCAGTTTATTTGTCCTCTGGCCAAGATCTATAGAGAATTGGCCCCTGATTCTTCCAGACTGCTCGAACGCTCACAGGCTCAGGTTCGACTTTGCACTTTGCTTTTATGTGATTTTTGTTTTATTTTATGGAACCTCTGGCACTTGTTTTTATTTGTTTGCAAAGTTCATATGCATCAATTTTGTCTGCTTTCTTCTTAAAAAGGAGTTTCACCAACAGCATATTTAAGTTAAAAGGAAAAAATCTACTGCTGCTCTAGTAGTTAATATCTTTATTTTAGATTAGATTCTATCGTGCAGTGGGAAAGTGGACTTTTGGACCCCACTGCAGAGATGTAGTTTGTTTAAGTACCAGGATTAGTGCAGGTTACGGCTCATTGCAAAGGTTATGTTCTGCTCTAATTCCTTGTATTGTACAAACATGAAGCCAAAATATCCTGGATACGGGCGCTGCCATCTTGTGCTAGTGACATCATCATTCTGAGCCAGAATACTAGAGATCGTGTAGTGTAGCTCTGGGATCGAGGTCCTACCGATACACAATCAATTAACAAACATCAAGAACTACGTAAAATAGCATGGACGAAAACCTATACTGCAGCCAGCCACCAGGGGGTGATTTGGATTTTTTGGCTTCATATTTGGGGAGCTGTTATCGCTGAGCAAATAAAGTCGTGAGCTGCTATTTTGAAGGCCCCAGTCTGATATTTTGTCGAGCACCAACTTATTTTTTGGAAAGTAGGTATAAGTTACCATAATTGGAGGAGCAGGGGGTGGAGCCTGACTAACAATACACGCCCACTTACATCTGTCACCTCCACTGATTGGTCGGTACTTGCTGTTAATCACCGTATCTACGCCGAAATGCATACAATGTTTTATCGTCTGGAATCTACTATCAACTTTTTTCCACCAGTGGAGTCGCCCTCTGCTGGTCATTTGAGAGAATGCAGGTTTTAGGCACTTCTGCTTTGGTCTTTGGTCATTTATATAAACAGTCTGGTCACATGTTCCAAACATCCGATCCTCTCTCTTGAAGATCTTCATCTTGACTGTGTCGGTCTCTTTCTTTCTGTTTATTTCGATGACGCCTCCACTTTGTACGAACACTGTGGGTTAATCTCCCCGACGCGGCGCTGATCCTTTCATGGTTTAATGTATGTAGCTACCGACCTGACATCAAGCACAACAAAGCTTTGATTCAGCGCTCGGCACTATCTGATCTCTGCAATTCAAACAGTTCAGTGTGAAGGCGCTCGGCGCTCAGTGTTTCCTCCAACAGAGAAGAGACGGCGCTAAGTGCTCCACATGGAGGGAGGGATTAATAGTTAAGTACAGCACAGCAGCTGCCTTGACAGCCTGTCTTCTTCCCCAACGTCTCATACAGGAGGCATCAAAACATCGTCTGGAAGGAGGTCTGGCTCACGTCAAACTCACGTCAAACTCACAACCCTTTCTGTCGTTTTGGAAATTCAACGTTTTTGCCATCACGTTCCTTTGCAGCGTTTTCCAGCGTTTTGTTGCAGCTGCCACCGAGGCTGATGTCTGTGCTGCAGCTGGATGTGAACATCTTCATACTGATCGCTCCTCAGACAGCAATAACTTTTATCTCTTCAGAAATGTGGCAATACTAGAGAGTTTTATGATAATCTATCGCTAAAATATCCTGGACACAGGTGTCGCCATTTCAAAAAAACGGCAAAAGAAAATTCAAATTTACGCAGCTTTAGTCTCCATCCATTCCCGTGTGAATATCAGGAGTTGGTTCAGTACCATTTGCAGCAGATGGCGCTAATTTCCAGTCATTTGCGATTATACCGCTGCAGAGGAAGAGGGCACAAAGTGACGATGTAATTAAAAGAGCGGCAATCGAACCTAGAGAATTGCTCATGAAACTGTGTTATGTAACTGAGGATTAGTTTCATGTAATGGAATATTAAGTTCTTCATCAAACGCTAAATAATGCATATCACAAAACACATGCGTGCAACATTTACATGTGGTATTAATTATTTACTCTTCTGTTGTGTACTCACTACATGATGCTGATGTGATACACACTGAGGCACACAACTAATTGCCTTCGCTGTATCCTCATAGAGGATGTGATGATTTGTGTGCGCTTAGACGGCAAAGTCGTATTAATTATTCATTTATTTCTGTGTGAACCTAAATGTAAACCGTCCACTGAATGTTCACAGTGAATTCAGACACGATTTCTTACAATATTGAGAGTAAAAGTTGGAATAGAATCATTACAAAGCTCAATTTATCCTTGTGTGATGAAACAGAACATGCACTGATAAGTAGGAATAAGTAATTAAGCAGTGATCAGCAGATTGAGCTGGTTTTCCACTGGGAGAAAAGCTCCCTTTACCACAGACTTTGGGTTTTTCAACTTTGCAGAACTTTTTACATTCACTAAAAAACACACTGCAGGAAAGAACAGCAGAAAGAGCAGAATACGTCTCCTTTAAGAATTGAAAATGTTGCATTTCTGATGCAGGAGCAACAAAAACCTGAACACAATAAACTTGAACGTGTCACTTTCTCCTGCAGAGCCGTCACATCGCATCTCTTCATGCCACACAGGTGTGCTTCCCTTTAATGCGTCCGCCCCCGCATGCCACGCTGCCGCACTCACAGGAGATGACAACGCACCGGGACGAGCCGCTGACAAAGCTCTCTGCCGCCTCACCACGCACGTTACACAACACGGTGTCAGAGGAACGACGCGGCACGTTTCAAAGCCCTCCAGCGTGCGAGGCGTGTACGGTGCAGATGTGTTTAGCGGGCAGGGACGCCGCGCTCTGGCCTCAGTTTGGGTGTGGTGGCGGTCGCATTGAGTGCGGCCTACCCCTTGAAGGGGGGCATCGCAAACCATTAATTGCACCGAGGCTTTTCATTGCCTCCCCCCAGAGATGAGTCCGATCCAAACCGTATGTGGTCGGGTGGCGAGATGGGGCTCCCCCCCTCAGGTCGTAGGCGGGTTGTGAGGTTGTGCTTTGCGCCGCCCGACTAAAAATAAAAGATCAAGGAGCCTCCACCAGACATGTTGGTCTGGTTAGACTCAGAGCTGGAAAAAGAGGGGGTGGGGGGATTAAACACAGTTGAAAGGTTGTGCATTAGCCCGGTGACCTAACGTGCTTCGGTGACGGAGGTTACAGTAACTCAGGAGAGAGTTGAAACACTTTTTAAAGGAGCTGGAAGTTGATGCAGCTGCAGGTATTATCCATTTCTTTTTCAGTTTTTGGAACCCGGAGTCTTTCCCATGACGGCGGTTGACAGACGTCTGAGGTCGGGCCTTACAAGGAGAGCTGCTGTTAACTTCTGTGGCGTGTTGCTAAAGAGAGAACATCGTATTTTACAGCCGAGGAACATTTACGCAAGGCGCCTTTTTCTTTCCCAGTACGAGGGAGTTTTTCTCCCCACAGCCGCCGAGTGTTTTTGTTCATTGTGGGAACTGCAGCTCTGTGATATCGAGAGGTCGTGACCTCGCTGTGTAACGTGCTTTGAGATAATGTTGGTGTTGATTTGGTGCTAAACAGATACTATCAATATTACTATAAGTTATTGGATAAAAATCCAGATAAAGGCAAATTAGACTTAATAAAATTAACAGAATTGCATTGGGGAGAATTTTACTCGGCTGTCAAGCAAACACCAAGTGACGTAATAGTCGACGTCATAGATGTAGTAGTTTGTAATTAGTGTGGCGTTAAATGGAGGGCTGGTAATTTGAAACACGTTTTTTATCTTATTTGTGGAAATGCTTTTCTTGTGCCGATCGCTCGATGAAGTCGTCTGTAAAAGAGAAGAAGAAAAAGCTGGTGTCTGTGCAGCCTCATGAGCCGGAGCCTCCACAGGCTGGAGAGACAAAACTCATTCAATTCAATTCAGGGTTTCCGCAGGGTCTTCTAATTAAACAAAATCTGAATCTTATGTCTAAAATATGTTAAAATTCCACGCACCAGGTTTTAAATACCTTTATTCAGGTCTTAATCATGTTCATGTTCATTTAACGCTTCTTCCATCGAGCTTTAAAAAAAAATTAGCAAGCTGTAATAAAACTACAAACAAGACCGACCTAGTGATAACTGATCCTTTACACCCCAGAGATTTACTCGGCTCTTTCTTTTATCTCCAATTAGTCTAAATAATCCTGGGACTTGGCATTGATCTTAAATTTAATTTATGATGGTCTTAAAGAAGTCTTAAGTTTGATTTCTTGTAACCTGCAGAAACCCTGTAAATATTTTCTGTCTCAAAGATGTTTTCTGTCATTTACGGTCATTCTTATGATGCTGGTTTATGTTCAAGTGTTCATGTCTCTGATAAGTTTGGTTTAATTCGTCATTTGATTATATAAAAACAGAGTGAACCCTCATGATAAACGGCTAAAACTGATGTACAACTGTATCCTGGATATTCTAGGAGTGAAGAGACATTGTCCCTCTTTACATAGTCTATGTTCGAGCCTCATAATCATGATAATATTAATATTTATCATCTCTTCGCTCTTTAGTTTCATTGTATGTGTAAATATCTGCCATCTGTGTTCTCGGCCCATCTTAACAATAAGAAAAGGCTCAGGTCAAACTCTCACTGAGCTCAGCCACTCAGGAAGTGGATGAAAATTCAGCTGACGGATATTTAAGCCAGAAATCACGAGTCTATTTTTAGTGGCTGAATCTTTCTAATCACGCGCTGGACTCCTGGATGAATAATGAATGAATAGTGTCTCGTCAGCATTTATAATAAAAACAGAACCAGGCCGAGCATCCAAACAAAGTCTGCTCACATCGAGAAGCTCGGAGTTGTATTATTTTTCTTCTTAACGCAGCAGTCTGTGACTCCGACGGCCGAGAACATCTCCCATCTCCGCCGAGGGGGGTGGGGGGGTGAGGAGGGTGAAGTTGCTGAGTGGCTGATGGAGATAAGGGGAAATGACTGTGGATGAGAGACACCATCCTTCAGCCTGTCACACTCTGCACTGCCCATATTAATTAGCCTCAGTAACTCGTGACCTCATCTCAAACAGCCACTTCGGGGCAATCGAGAGAAACGAGGAGACGTCGTACCGGCGCTTATCTGCTCGGAGCACGATCACAACACAATGGGCCCTTTCACTTCTGTGATATGATACAAGGATGTTGATACGGACCCTGAGATAATAATAATTGTTCTGTCCTCTGCTTGGTTAATGTGTAATGGAGCCAGAGAGTCAGAAACAGGAATATGTGCTACTTAAAGGTGGAGTAGGTGATTTTAATCTAATGGGCCTTTTGCCTAATCTCCTCACGGTCCCCTGTGTGCGCTGGATAAATATTTGGTTTAAAAACTCAGCCCTGGTTTTGAATTTGGGAAAACTGGAACAACACAAGATGAGAACAGGGTGATTCCTTGCAGCAGATTTCCACGGTCAGAATATGCCAACGTGACGCTGATTCGTTTTCTTTAAGCGATTTATGAATAAAACACGTGGAAACACCTGTTACATCTCAACGAGGTTATAGCTGCGTCACAGTTTTTCTTCAAATGCAAACGCAGCCGACAAATGCGTCTCCACATCCCAGAGAAACGAAGGCTCCCGGTGGATGGATCCTTCAAAGGGAGCGAGCAACGAGACCACAAAAGGCTTGAGTACCACTCTTTAACTGCACCTGAACAGTTAACAGAACCAAAGTGCAGTAAAACTTTCTAGGCGTGTGTCTAACTTCAGATCTGTTGCTAGGCGACAGCGATAAGTGCAGGATGAGCAGGGTGACGCCGATCACGGAAAATAGATCAGACCGCCTTATTTTGGTCCAGCCTTTCGAGACCCGTGAAGGAGGTGGTCTTCAGGGGCCGTGTTGACAGCGTCCTCTGAAGAATGCAGCTAATGTGATCATTCATCTAGATACACGGGACCATCATGGTTATGTTGATCTGACGAAGGTTTGCAGAAGAGTCATGGACAAATGTTGTTGAACGTTACGAATCAAAGGTGAAACGCTTGAGTAAAAGCGTTGTAATTTGACGTGACGTTGATTTTACACAGATCACATTTCTACCCAGAGCTTTATATTGTATCTCTCACATTATCTCATGATTTGAGAGGAGCTGCGACGCCAACCCTCCCCCACAACGCTCTGCCTGTGCTTTTCTGACAACCTTGAGATGAGAGCGTGGACGGCTCCCCGAGGAGGCGCCGGGGAGGAGAGGAGGGGTCGTTATCATATTTTGGCAGCCCTCCCATGTAAACCCAAAGGCCCTCCTCCATATTCATCAGAGGTGATTATGTGCTGACCTCCGCCTGCCGTTAATCCAGGGCTGATGTATGGCCACCGGGCGAGCGCAGCG
This sequence comes from Hippoglossus stenolepis, assembly GCF_022539355.2. Taxonomy (NCBI): domain Eukaryota; kingdom Metazoa; phylum Chordata; class Actinopteri; order Pleuronectiformes; family Pleuronectidae; genus Hippoglossus; species Hippoglossus stenolepis. The sequence goes on along the minus strand of NC_061489.1, from coordinate 24,865,455 downwards.
GAGGAGGGCGAGCAAACCTGACACCCGGCCAATTAGGTGTCTCCGAGGTGAGAGAGCGAGAAAATCACACAAACGTGGGTTTTAATAAGATTACAATCAAATCAGAGGCCTCGTTTTTAATTTCTATTTGTTTTATTATTGTGACATTAAAAGAAATATGAGCTCAGATGAAAATACAATATCATATATCATCAAATGTAAATATGATTCCGAACACAGAGCAGCTATTTTAATCAGATACTACTTAAATAACACAGAAGTATAAATACATCGATTTAGTTGCTATTTAAAAACATTTTTTAAATGTTCCTCAGCTTCAGATTGTGTTGGTTGCTAGGCAACATAAAGCTTATCGACAAAATTAATCTGTTTTAATTATGTTTTAAAACTGGTAAAGAAAAATTCTTGTGAATAATTGGTGTCGTGGAATTTATGTACTTAGTTTTTGATTGTACTCCTACTGCTACCACTTTAAGATTATTTAACTTTAATACTTTCTAACTTTTACATTTTAAGAGCGAAGGTATTGGTGATATACGAACACTTGTGTACATCAACTCCTCAGGAAAATGTTATAAGTCGAGTGAGAAGTAGAAGAAGAGTCATTTTCTCATAGACTTCCAGTTAAAAACCAGTGGAGTCGTCCTCTGCTGGTCAATCGAGAGAATACAGGTTTCCGACCCAGAGTCTACGTATAATTCTATATAAAGTCCATCGCAACCAGTCCCCGGCGGTTTGCCCTTTACTACTTTAGTTTTCCATTAAGGTATTGGAGTGAAACTTTGTTTTATTTTTATTTAAACATTTTCTTTCCATGTTGAAAAATTGTGGCGTTAATTTAAAATCCACCTCCCTTTGAAACACAGATTCAATAAACCCCCGGCCTCCAGGGATCCACCAGCCTATGAATGATAATCACTCGTGATTAACGCTCCGCTGAGCTTCGCAGTTTCCTAAAGGTGTGAGTGTCCCTGCCCTCCCCCCCGCCCTGCCCAGCCCAGCCTTTGACACCAGCACCATGATTAAATTACCAGTTTGAGAGACACTGAACCACTCAATTAAAACTGTCGGACTCCATCAGGGAGCGACGACCACGTCCTGTCGGCGGTGGATGTGGATTCTACCGCTTTGTGTCTGACGCTTAGAGACGTGTCCCCGACAATCAGGGAGAGAGGAGACAATTACCACAGAAGCAGAACTGGTCCGTCCTCTGGAGATGCCGTCGGGTCACTGGTGGGCTCACATTGACCACTGACAATATTATAAGAGACGAATTAAATGAGCAAACTTATTAGAATAATTCATAATGTATAACGTATAACACGAAATCCACAGAAAGAGATCTGCTACAAAACTCAGGCTACAAAGCTCAAGACCCATTTAAAGGACTAGTTCAACATTTTCAGAAATGGCTTATTTGCTTTTTGAATTATATGAAGCATGTTTGTGTCACTCTCATGTGTGTGTGTGTTAAAATATGGAGCTGGAGCCGTATTATATATACTTATCTAAATTGGCTTGTAATCAATCTTTGTTGCTCTTCAGGCATTGATTCATCTCTGTGGTCATTTCCGAGGCCTGGTGGAACTGTGTTATATCGAAAAGTGTTTCTTACGTGTTATTATACAAACATGGGGCAATAATAGAGAACGAAGGTTTATATAGAAATAAATCTATGGGATCAATTCATTATTTCTTAATTATGAGCTGGAGTCGGGGGAGGGTTCCATCCTGGACGTGTCATCAGTCCATTGATTTCTTCATGAACGACTTGTTGCAGTGACTGAAATCTGCTCACAGATACTTCTCCTGTTTGTTTTAACCTCCGTGCTGGACGGGGTGTGGTCGACCACGAAGGACAACACACAGGGCGCCAGTTGGAAAACTATTTGAATGTCAGTTTACCTCCGACTGACAACTGAGTTGACACAATCTGATTGATCTGCGTAACGCCCCACACACACGTCTGAGCTCTAAAAACACAGCGATGCTCATTTGCATGTAACTGACTTCAGGTCAGTTCAGTTCAGTTCAGTTGAGGTAACAACTGGCAGCTCCTGTTCTCTGGTTTCACATGTTTACTGGTTTTACTGATGAGATCGATCATTGGTCCTGTGGGTCAAGGGGGGGCTTCGGTACCTCACAGGGAATATGACAACACAGAAACACTCATAGAGATCTATAAATTATTGCCTCCTGATCCGGATCCACACCAGAATTCAAATGGTTCTTGCCTGAGCCACAGAACATCGCTGTAATCTTCGTAATCTTGCTAACAAACAAACAAAAATCAATGAAAACAACTTATTAACATTGACTGCTACTGAGAAATCCCTTTTTCTTCCAGTTTATCACTTCAGTCTTCAGAGTTTTGGAGGAAATTGCAGCTGTAGAAAAGAAACCGTCTTGGTTGTTTTGTGCAGAAACCGGTGAAGCAAACTGTCGATGTTCGTCCCAACGCGGCTTCTCCTGCGTCTCTTGTTTCAGAGGCGGCTCCAGACTTTCTCCTGAGGTGAGCCGATGTGGAGAGAGAGAGTCGTGTCTCCTCTCAGATTCCATCTGATCCGCTGTAGTCACAACAAACACCCGACAGGAGCAGAACCCACCGTCGAACAAGGGAGGGAACAGAGATGTTAATCGCTGCTGTTCCTCCACGTGCGGCGGACACGTCTGCTCTCGTCGGGTCGGCGCCCTGACTGGGTGCATGAAAAGATGGCGCCGCGCTGGTGGCCTCAGGTTACAGCAGGTCCTGTTATCTTTTGATTGAGTGGTTTTATTAATGTAAAGGTTTTTTCCCCCGGTGGCATGTGGAGATCTGTGGATATGATGCAGCTCATGTTCCCTGTGGATGTCAGAGGTTTGTACAGTTTCATTTTGACACAGACTTTCCGTCAGAGCTGAATTTAAAAAGACGTTCAGAGTCCGATTCCACCTTTCTTTTACTTAAATGCTGCAGAGAATCTTGAATCCACTGCGGAATAAATATGAAACTTCATTTAGTGCAGAGCTGAGCTACACGTTGATCACCACACCTACTAATAAATAAATCTCTCTGTGTTTCTGTCTCTATTTCCTTTGATTTCCTCGAGATCCTCTCATCCTAACAACTTCAAACCTGTGTTTTTGTATTTCTGACGACCCCAGGAAGTTCAGATGCATCTGCGAAGTATTTTGGACGAGCACCGGTTGAGACCCAAACCCTAAACCCTCTAAAACAAACCTGACACCATTTATTTCGGTGTGTTAGGAAAGACCCCGCCCTCCACAGCCATCAGTGACGTCCACCTTTCACAACGATGGGACGATTTCACCGCGACGTCAGAGAATGTGCCAAAAAGCTTTGCAATGAAAGCAACACAACAAATTGTATTTTCTAAATTTGGTTTTCAAACGTTGCCTCCGAATCTCTGTGCCCATCGGCTGTTGACTGACAAGGAATCTCTCTGGGGGGAAACGTGATTGGTCAGAGTAGAATCAGAAACCAGAAGCTTTCCAGCCCCCAAATCTGTCCCTCGCCTACAGATTCTAACACGTTTCATATGCAGATTCAGTTTTTAGAGATTTCTGTGCTTCCAACGCGGTTTTAAACTGCCGGAGTTTTGGGACCTTCACAGTCTGAGGAGGCCTTTAAATTAGAAATAGCGTAGCCGGCAATTATTCTGTCTAAGGCCTTGAAATGTGGATGCAAGAGGATAAAGCGATTGCAATCTGCATGAATAGCTTTAGGATGAAAAATGGTTTGTGGGGAATGGAACAGAAGGATGAGTTGACATGTTGTCGTATGAACATGGACGAGAAGATGAAGCGTCACCACAAACAGAAACTCACAGGCGAGCAAAACGAAGCGTCTGAGTGCGGTTTTGATTTTAAGAATTCTTTAGAGGAAATGTCACGTAGGTTTTTGTCTTTCTTGTCTCTTATCGTATATTAGTGAGTTGTGAGCTTTGCCGGATTCAAACACCCGACAACAGAAACCAACAGAGATCTCAGCCGGTTTCTTTTCCGGCTCATATTCATGCAAACGGTAAAGACGGAGGTGTTTCAGGCAGAGCCGCACCGAGCCGCCGGTGGAAGGAGAGAGAGCATCTGCTGCTGTGCCGTATCAGATGGATCTGCACCAGTTAACCCCAGCGTGCTGCCCAGTCTCTCTCTAATGGAGGCTGTCAGATGGCAGATCTGGCCTCTTGTCAGCACCGCCCCGTCCACTGCACATTATTACTGCCCACACTCGGCTGCAGTAAAATCCTGTATGTCTCCACAGAGATGGGATTCCAGAAGGACAGGCTCATTGGGGTGATTAATGAATCCGTAGTATGTGAAAGTTTAGAATTGTTTATGAAGCGTTTTTTACATTGCTGAGGGTCAGATTTTCTTTTTTTTTAAACTTACTGAGCACTTACTGTACTTTCTCAGTGTCAGTTTCAGAATAAACATACAGTCGGTTCAAGTGTTGTTCAAGTGGAGCACGAACTGTATTTCTGTTCTGTTTCGTCCGTTACAACCAACGAGTGAAACCGAAGATGGACGACGTGTCTCCACTTCCTCCCACTGTCCGATCAGGGGGTGGAGTCGACCTCACGACAAATTATTATCCTAAAATGACAGAAACTTAACATCTTTAACAAAAATGTAATAAGCAATATGTACTTTGATGTTTTGGTTTGGTAGTAATGGTCATAGAGCCATCCTCCTCCATGTCAGTGGATGGGACATGTTAAAGTACACAAAGTACATAATTTTTCTCGAAGATGGTTTCGATGAATTTTTTTGAGGTAATTCTTTTCATATTGATATTTGCTCAAGGGTTCATGTTTTAATTTGTGATTTGATGCGATTAACAGCTGAGACATCGTCCATCTTCATTTAGTCTGTGGAAATAATATGAGGTCACATGAATGAAAACGTCGCAGAATCATGAGATGTGTGAAAATATAAAGAAATTAAACTTTAACGACAAATAGTGGACGATGTTGGTTGAGTTTATATCAACACGTGAAGTAAATGGGTCTAAATTAACACGTGTAAACTGCTGATAGTCATTGAGATTCCATCTGCACCGCCACGAAAGCTTCATCGTAATAAACTTATTTTTTAACTGTAACTCTAATCTTGTAGATTCTCACGGCACATTTCTCTGAGAGTTTTATCGTGTTTGGACCCGAGACAACTTCTCCAAACCCGATGTAACTAGCTCGTAACCGTGTGGAGATAAACTAGATGTTTTCTTTCCTTCCCTGAAAACTTCACTTTCATAAACTTTTCCCTGGACATCGACATTCGACGCGTCGGCTCTCAGAATGTCAAACCTCACACGGAGTGAGTGAGCGCAAACTTTTCAAGACAGTTTGGATATCAAACTGTGAGAGCAGAGTTCCACCACAGCCAACTGACAATTTATTTTGAACTTCTTCCTCACAAATACACACACACACACACACACACACACACACACACACACACACACACACACACACACACACAAACAACCCACAAAACAGACTGTGCAACTCCACTATAGATAAAAATCACTTTTTCCCCCGTTGTGGTGCAGAATCGACTCGACAGCTCGAGGACGCAGCGACGACTCGTTCTGCTGTATCCACACTGTGAGTGCCAAGATAAATTTGTTCCCACTGTCACGGGCGTAGACTCGCTGTGAATCTGGCGAACGGTTCTGGCCCAGGAAACACACACGGCGGCGGCGGAGAGTTGCATCATTTCACATCTCGCACAAACATTACTTGTGGCCTGTGTGTTCCAAAACATCCCTTAGAGAGAGAATACTGTGTCTCATCCGATTACTATACTTATGTCGAATGGCCTTAAAAAGCAAGAAGCGGCAGAACACAGACGTTGCTTACTTTCTCAATCCAGCGTTTAAAGATGTACGTGAGAATATAAACAGCTCAACCAGGAGCCTTATTCACCGGAACATGCAGGAAACAGGAAACCTCACGAGGATATAATTTAGTTTCTCCTGAGGAAGCGTCTAAATGAACGTGACAAGTGTGTTTACACCGAGCACAGACCTCATATATTACATTATATAACTGTGTTACGTAAATAAATAGCTGCTGCTGCTCTGATGATGTGTTTGTGACAAGGGCTCCACTCCCACACTCGTTTGCCAGCTGAGATGTTTTGGCAGTTATTGCAGGCGATTCAATATTAGCTGTGGGAGTTTTGTGCATCGGCGTCATTCATCCTCTCGGGCTCTCTGTCCCTTTCTTTCTCCTCGTGTGTCGCAAACAGACGTGCAGCTCTCGCCGTGGTGGAAACCAGCAGGTGGTTTTGATTGGAGGGGAAATAAAGGGGAAGCGTGGAGGCGAGTGAGAGCGAAGCAGAGGTGGCAGCAGCAGAGTGCACTCTTTGCTGTGTAAGGCCCGGGTGAAAACCTAATTACTTGTGTCCGTGGGAGATGGATGCGTTTGGCTCGTCAGCAGAGAGCAGCTCGGAGATTTAGGGGCTTCGACGGCGCTCTGCGGCACGGCTGCAAGGCATTCTGGGAAAGCTGCACCTGTCAAGAGGACCGCTGACAGCTTCCCCTGCTCTTGTTATACAGCCATGCGTGATCCCGCCCATTAGCAGGCTAATGACACGGTTGACTTGATGTCTGCAGGAGAGCGAGGGGCCGGAGAGGAAGCTCTTCACCAGCCATACTGTATAAACCAAAGAAGAATCCATCCATCCATCTATCTATCTATCTATCTATCTGTCTATCTATCTATCTATCTATCTATCTATCTATCTATCTATCTATCTATCTATCCATCTATCTATCTATCTGTCTATTCATCCATCTATCTATCTATCTATCTATCATTATCTATCTATCTATCAATCCATCTATATATCTATCTATATATCTATCTATCTCTCTATCTGTTAATCTTTCTATATCTATATATACTGTATATATACCTGCATACCTTTTTTATATTCATAGGATATTGTATAGCCTACTATTGTGAATTTATACCTATACCACAGCATTTTATTCTCGTTATATATATCATGTATTTCTTTGTATCTTTACGTACAAATACACAGTTTTACTTGCTCGTGCAATCGTCCTGTGCCACTGCACTTTAGGGCATTTCTATACAAACTACTGTATATTATATTACTGTGAAAGATGTTTATTATGTACATATTCTGTATTTTCTTTAATTAATTTTGTTGTGTTTATTCTCTTGTCTATCTCGTTCTGACTCTTCTGCTGCTGTAACAAGTTAATTTCCCCAGTGTGGGATCACTGAAGTTTTATCTTATCTAATGTGAGTATTTATGTATCTTATTTAAAACTGCAGTAACCAGGGTAAATTACAAGTTGCCCACACACCACATGTGATCTCTGGTCAGAGGTTAAGAAGCCCTCTCCGGTTGTAGAGGTCATCTGGACGTTCACAGTGCGTCTCTGACCTGGTTTCCAACTTTGGAAATGACCCGACTGTACAAACAATCTGTTTTTACACGACGACAGCTGATCTCCGAGACGCCTCCTGCCTCCACGCGTCACCCGGCGCTCGGCTCGTTGTGACAGCGCAGACCTGTGTGCGTCCGTCTCGCCACGTTTAAGTGTGTGTGTGTGTGTGAGTTCACAGAAGGTGGGTTTGAGGAATAAAACAACACAAAAAAGACATTCATGTATTTCATGTATTTCTCTTCCACCATTTGTCACTTGAAAAGCCTCCATGTGGTCAGAGCTGCATTTTCTATCTGTCAATCATTCTGTTCTCCCCCAACGTGCTTCACATTCTCAGACAAACCTCCCGACTTCTTCTTCTGCTGGAGGGCAGACTGATTAATGGCGCCCCCACTCCACACACACTCTGACATATGAAATATGATGGCCAGCTGAATATAGTGACATTTTTGGGCTTTTTGTTTGTGTCTGAAAATAAATAAATAGTAAATTTTGTGTTTTTTTGCTCCTACATAAATGTACATTCCACACACTGGATAGATAACTTGATATGGTCATAAAGTAAACTTGTTCTACCCAGTAAATCAATATCTGAAGTCTGCAGTGAATTTTACATGAGAGCACATTTATATTTTAAAGTTACCAACTAGTTCTGCAATGCACCAAACTATGTGTGATGGAGCAACAGTGACTGAACTCATCCCTGACTCAAGATATTTCGCCCTGCACTTCTCTCACCTTAACAGGAAACACACACACACACACACACACACACACACACACACACACACACACACACACACACACACACACACACACAGTTATGTAGATTGTAGTAAATACTCAGCACTACAGATGATGATAAAGAAATACTGCACCTGCCTCAACAACATTACAGACAATTTACAGTCCTGGGACATGGTTATATTATCTTTCATTTTTATTCATAGTAATTAAATAATAATATTCGATCAGTAATAATAATTACAGAGATTTCGGCCGATATGAGCCCGTCACAGACATATTGGTATCAGTGTGTGTATTTGTCTTTAGTTGCTGATATAACAAAGTTTTTTTTACAGAATAAGAAATGGAGAACATACTGAATTGCATTTGTTTGTTTTTAAATTAATGTACAATATTTAGTATTGAAAAGTTCCTAATCCCGAATATTAGTATCAGCATTGTCTTCCAAAAATCCACATTGGTCGGGTTCTACTACTAATGAGTTTACAATAGAGCCTAGAACTCCAAACCCCACAATGCAGTTCTCTAAAGAAGAAGCAGCTCCTCAAACCAATGAAAAGGTTCCTCCGCCCCAGGTAGAAAACGGATGTGGGCCACTTCTGGCAACGAGGCGGCTGCTGGTCGTCTTGTGACCCGGACAAAATGGACGTGAGCCTGATGTTGCTCACTTATAAAAAAGCAAATGTGGCTCAAATATTCCCCAAAACTAATCTTTGACAACAATGCAGAGCTCCAGGCGAGTTGGAATCTGGATGTGGTAAATGATGAATATGGCCCAAATAGCACAAAACTAATTGGGGCCATTGGAATTGATTTGCCATGATGGCTTCTTGTGGCCTGGATCTGGCAAACAGGAGCTGACTCATCAGTTCATGCTGTACGTGGACCGGATGTGGGCCAAATCTGTGCCACAGCAATTTAGCTAAGTTTGCCAGTGGCAGCGATGATATCAACCTTTTGCGATTCTTCTACCTCTAAACACGTCTCGGACATTCGGGTCCATCTGCGTTGCTGTGACCGGTGGCCACTCGTACTGTAGCGCTGACGTCCCCCCCCCCCCTCACGAGCTGACAAAGAGTCGCACAATAGACGCTCTTATGAGCCGTCACACATTCTCCACATGCCACTGAAGAGCTGTTGTGCATCAGTGTTGTGATGGACGCCTCCCACAGTCAGATGACCCCCTCGCTCCCTTTCTCATGAGACTCGAGAGTTACGTGAGAACGGCAACACCATGAATTCATGTCTTTCAGAAATCCTCTAAAATAGGATTTGACCCATTTTTTAGACAAAAGGTCAGCTCCTCTGTAAAGTCACGGACTGTCGAGGCAGCTCGTTTCCAGGAGGCTCAGTTCCACTCTCATACATTATACATACATTCATCAGTCAGGGAGATCTTTAACTTTAAAAGGTTCAGTGTGAGAACATGACCTTGTTTCTTTGTTTCTGCCAAAACCAGCTCGATTCAGACACTTTCTGATTTCTCTCTCAGACTCTGGTTTGCTCATCATGTACATGTGCAGTGCATGAAGGAAGGAGCTGCATGTTCATAATGTATCTAACATCTGTGCAGTGACGTCTCACTGCTGAACCTTCACAGTCTATTACAGCTTGTTGAAGGAGTATCATTTAGTTAATGGTTTAAATAGAACTGCAAATAATGGGTGTGTTGATTATTTTACCTTTTTATTCATTTGTTTTCTGTAAAATATCAGAAAGGAACTAAACCTAAAGACATTTCTCTTTTCATTTTTAACGTTTTTTTCAATCATACACAAATATTGTAAGAATGATAGAATTGTTTGTCTTCAATTTTTCCAGTTACGCTCCGATTTATACGTCAAGAAATTAAACAAAAGTTCCATTATATTTAAAAAGGTCATTGGGATTAATTCAAACTGAAACAAAGTGGGCTCACTTGTAAATAAAGTTAGATTTAAAGTCGGAGGTTTTCAGTCTTTGTTGATGAGACTTTGCTTCACGGAGACGCTGAGAGCTTAAGTGTAGATGATGCTTTTTGTTTGTCAACCAAGAAGTTAAATCAACTGTAATTGAATTTAATGCTGCGTTCACACCAAACATTGAGTGAATTTTCTTGTTGCGTTACTCATGTGATCATTTGTGTTTACCTGCAGTACTCGCTCGAGCAATGTGAGTAAACACAGCCTGAATAGAGGAGGACTGGATTCACTACAACTGATGCCTTGTACCTGTTGTGGAGACGCCGGAGAAGCCAGTGCCGCTGGTGTCTGGGTCCACGAGACCCGGACATGTCTCCTGTGAGTTTCCTTCTCAACGCTGATTGGCTTTCGAGACATTGCATCATGCAAATGTTTTGCTGAAAATCAAATATTTCCACTCGAGTGCGGGTGAAGCAAAATTGCATCTATTCGCACCTTTGCATTGACTCTGTATGTAATCTCATCACGTAAAGATTTGTCGGGTCTCTGCGGAGCGATGCTCTCCACTGTTTATCCTCCCATTTCGTTATCTATTGATTTGTGTTAGTTTGTAAAAGTATAAAAGACCATAATTGGTATGAAGATGTAATTTGTCAGCACAAAACCTGAGGTTGGGATGGAAGAATTTGTTGATTCAGAAGATTTTTACCAAGCAGTTCCACAGAGTCACATCCTCCCCCCTCCTGCTCCGTCTACTCTGATATAAGGTTCACAGGCCATATGTCCTGATTTCGCTTCCTGCACAACCACATAAACTCACACATGACATCCTCAACACACACTCACACACATGGTAATGACATTCACGCTCACACACACACACACACACACACACGGACACACACATCTCAAACATATCACCCACAGGTCTCCAGAAGACATCAGCAGATGGTGTGAGGGACATGGGGGAGTTTGACTCGAGAGCCAGCTCGCTGAGTCTGCTGCAGGTTTTTCTCTCCGAGCTTTTCCATCGCAGCACATCCAAATGAATTCAGGCTCTCCAGAGATCTGAAACTCTGGGTTTAATGTAGTTCTTCAGCAGTTTGCAGTATGTTCGGATCTTTTAAGAAACGAAAGAGCGAAAGAAAGTCTGAAATTTATAACATACTTGAGGAGAAAGGCAGATATCAATGAAGATGTAGCAACAATTTACTAACCCAGGATTAAGACAAATGTTGAGTCAGCCAGTTACTGTGATGAAATTAGGAATGTGGGGGCATCTTGTTGAGTTCTCATTTAGTGTAGGTTTTTTAGAAACAACACGAAATAGACATTAAAATGTTTGAAATGTTGTCAATAAATGTATTTTACCTTGTATGGGCAAAGGGTTGAGTAGTTTAATACTCAAACTTTATCACTGGCCTGTAAATTCAAACGAAGCCTCGCGTTGGACTGAACATGTTTATTATCGGCCTGTGCAGGTGCAGACGGGAGTATTTTCTCCATTGATGCTTGTGCACACACACACACACACACACACACACACACACACACACACACACACACACACACACACACACACACACACACACACACACACACACACACACTCAAACACTCCATAGCGTGCATTTAATTATTTGTAAAGTGCACTCAATATAAAGAAAATAAAGGCATATATATGTCTATACACGCAGTATATGAACTTAATCTACGAAGCTCTGTAGCGGACATCTTTCAAAGAGACCATATAAAAGCCTGAAACGTCCTTATTCTGGTTTAACTCGTGGCCAAAAAGCCTCCATCGTTCAAATTCATAGCTCTCTTGGCATTTCCTCACTTCCTCACTTCTTCCACTGTTCAACACTAGCACCGGCTCGGCCATCTGCGAGCGCTCGTCACTTCAGCTCCAGCTTTTTCTGTCCTCCAACAAAGAGTTTAGCTTTTTCTACAATTCCACCGGAGGCCATCTTTATATAAGACGTGTCTCTGTGCCACTGTGTGTCCACCGCCCGGCGTGTCGGTGGCGAGAGCCGCTGCCCCGGAGCAAATAAACAAGCGACAGAAAAAGCCACCCTGCAGATTCCCTGTTTCTCTCAACACAGCATTGTTGTGTCAGGCCGTGCACAAAGAGAAGGCCTTGTTTAAAACCCAGATGGTGAAATGTAAATGACTGTTGAACACGATGATACTTCAGACAATACAGAGAGAACCACCCTCACGCTGATATCACTTTTTCTCTCTGCTGGATATCAAGTATCTATTAAACAACATGTAATATGTAGTTTCTTTAAATAAATATACATAGATGATGTAGCAGCTGGATGTTATTATCACTGCCTAGAATCTAAGTGCCTTATCATTGGTATCTTATTTTATCACAGACATCAGATGACTCCAGGACCTTTTAAAGCAGAAGTTAGGTTTGGGAGCAGAAGGGAGTTTCAGAGGAGACAGATGTTTGTTCATTATTTAATTATTTTTTATTCCCAACCTCCTTAAAAAGCTTTTAAAATCTGTTACAGCTCAACACAGACTCTGAGACCTCCTCATTTCAGCGTTAAGGAAGAGAGTGAGGAAGAGAGTGAGGAAGAGAGTGAGATTGATCTCACTTCTCCAGCTGTGTCTACATGTTGCATGTTTACATCATCACGTAAATGGAATATAATGGTTTAGTTCTCTCTCTCTGAGCCCTAATGGCCACGTCTTTACATTAGTGGTTGAAGCGTTGAGCTGATGCTCTCGTGTTATTTACGACGGGTGTATAACAGCAGCATCATCTTTTCCCACGATTACAGTAAACGATCTGTGAAACTCTGCAGTTATCTCTGCTATATTTCATATTACAACGCACAGTGTTTTAAAAGATGCAGAATGATCTCATGTGGAAGAGAAGTGCTGGGAAAGAAAAGGATTTTTGATTGATTTTCATTTCACATTTCATCTCTTACACTCATTTTTAGAGTGTGTGGGACTTTATTAGAGACTAAGTGTTAGAGTCATCATATAACGTAGAACATTTAAAATCTGTTAGACTTTATTCATAGCTAGATATTCTGTTAAAACCCTTATTGTTGTGTTTCTGAGGAGTTGATCCAAAGAAAACTAAAGAAAACACAAGAAAAGAATGTGACTGAGGTTTAAATTGGAGACTTTAAGTTGAATTAAACAGATTATGTTTTTCAATGGTTTTCCGGTATAAAGACAACCTTGACTAATCCAACCTTATGTTACTTTACTGTATGAGACGTTTCCCTACAGAGGATTCAAACCACTTTTCCTTTAACTCTACAAGTCAACTCCTCCTGCAGAGCGCTGGTCATTAAGTCAACAAATGAGTCCAAGTGGAAGCGAGAGAGAGAGAGAGAGAGAGAAGAAAGGTAAAGAGTGCAGCGACCTCTGACCCCCCAGTGAACACATGAGTGAGTGTTGGTGTGACCGTGTGTGACAGCGAGGGGGTTAACCAAAGAATGCATGAAGTCCGCTGGTACCTCGGGATAATTGAGCCATTTGTTGCAAGGTCACTGCAGAGCAAACCCTCCACCGCAGAAAAAAAAAATAAAAAACCTTATCAGCAGCCTTGACCAGAGCGACAGAGTCAGGTTCTATTCAACAGACCTGCTGCGGTGGTTTCTACATCTCCGTCAGCGATGCAGAGCTGTGGTGCATACATCATTTATTCATTTCTACCTGTGTGTTAAATCGCTTGTTTTGTGCTGGTGTCTATTAAATGAATGCTGCGTTGTATGTTTTTACCCCCCTTTGTCCTAGGTCCACACACAACAACAGGAACATGTCCAAACCATTCAGGCAACTGGTGGCCTCTGGGTAGTGCACAGGAGGGAGGATGACGTACAAGTGTTTTTGTCTTCAGCCCTTATCAATAACTAAAATCTCTTTTGTCTAAGTTGACGTCAGTGTCTTCTACTTGTACGGCTCCTGTTTGAGATATTTCTGTTCTTCCATTTCTACGTCTGATGCGTGTTAGAAAACTAGATTTTCCAGAAATCTTCCTGTGGTGTTCTCACATGGATTTACTCAGACATCGAACTGGACAAGGGCCAGAAAATGTGCGGATCAAATGATTTAAGGTGTTTGCGTTCTCTCGTGCAGCGTTTCCGGGAAATTACAGGAAACTGTCTGGAAAGCAGCTTTACTCATAATATCGATGCATCTGCTTTAGTCGCTTCTTTCAACAGCCCGACAAGGTACAACAATCTTACACAATTGTCTAGTTCATACAAGAAACGGGCTCATTTAGGTATCTTACGTAAATTACATATTTGTCATTAAAACATAGTTCTTCTAAAACCCTGCTCCCACACCTCCACCCAGTGTGGTTGAAACCAGTTTAGCAGTTTTTGCGTGATCCTGCCAACAAACAGACAAAAACAAAACTCAGGAAAACAGCTCTGTTGGTTACATGACACTTGAAAGGTAAAAATTTAGATTTTCAGTATCCCACTGAGTTAAAATCTGGTTAAAAACGTGCTGATCTCCTCTGATTCAGAGATTTCCCTGACCAGTCTTTGTGCTTTCGCTCAGCCAGACCCTCCTTGTCCGAAGAGGAAGTGAAACCTCGCTCTAATTGACTTTATGGCCACCGCAAACACAAATTGCAGCTGGAGCTGAGTGTGTGTCCTTTAAACAACCGGCATCGTGGTCGTAAAAGTGCAGAGCCGAGCTCCTCTCCAAACACAGGAGGAAATGTTGAGTGGTGGTCGACAAACACCAGAAACAGGCAACAAACAAAAAGGAAAATCTTTCCTTTAATTTCACAGAATCACATTTAACGACTTTTTTTTTTTTTATCCACAAAGCATCATGAGCAGCCAAATTGGGTCTTTGAGGTTTGTGTTGTAGAGCAGAAAACTGGCTTTTATAGGAAAAGTCTGTATCTGTTTGTAATTACACATAAAACGACCCGTCCACGGATTCTGTTCATTTTGATGGAAAATAAAACAGGGGAAAAAACGCAGCAATGTTTATTTCATTTGTATTCATTCTTTTTTCATCATATATTTTATGGTTTCTATAAACTGCTCTGACATTGGAAATCTATTCCATATTTGCAAAAAATAACATTTTCGCAAGAATTATCCCTTACCGCAAATATGACTATTAAGTGCACGATACAAGTCTAATAATGCTAAACGTTATGCACGACGTTAGATATTAATAAAATGGAGTCTTCCGTCCGAGCTCTGCGTTAATTTCGTCCGTATTTGTGCACGTCTTCTGAGCATTTACGGATTATACGTAGATGCAGTACCACTGGAAAACCTGGAGGGGGCAGTGTAGCCTGTTGTTCAACCGAGACGATTAAAGAACACAAGAAAGAAATGTCAACAATGGTGTCACTTTGAGGAGAGACTTTGCGAGTTTGTGAGTTTGACGCACAGAATCACAACCTCCGTCACCGCCATGTTTGTCATCATCAGAAACTCTCGACGCTGCACTGCCCCCTAGTGGATGTGTTGCTTAACAGCCACGCCAACAAAAAACGATGCACGGAACCACGAGGGCACTGATGGTTACGATATTCAAAGTGGACGTTTTCCTTTTCCTTTGCCAAGGCAGAATAAACACAGGTTCCTTTGCTCTTGCGAGGCCTAAAGGAAACATAATGACCTGTGTCCATGAAAGAACCTTCTGTGTCCGTGTCGTGTCGTCGCACCGCACAAACAAGGAAAGCTGCCATTTCCATTTCACACGGTTTAACGGGTCGAACCTCCGGGCAAAAAAAAAGCGTTTGGAATAAAAACCAGCTCCTGACACTGCAGCTATAGGAACTGAGAGAAGAAGAGAAAAACGAACGATGCCTGCGACGTGTTCTGTGCTGGTTATGCAACTGAAACACAACAGGGTGATATTTTTAAACTCGATCCTGTTCCCGAGGAGTAAAGCGTCGTACACCTCGCTCACCTCCGTCGTCTCCTGCAGACGATTTGTCATTAATGATGCACCGGCTCTATTAACTTGTTTTACAGTGTTGACAGTTTGATTTTGTGCGTCCCAGATTTTCCCGGAGATGACATGTAACCGTGCGACTGTTGGTTTAGAATGAATAATTCACAGGGGTCATGAATTTACAATGAAAACTTGGTGTCGGATTGGAGAATGGAATCTGTCGTTATCCTGCAGCACACGAGCTGCGTGGAATAATCTGGTTTTGGTGCAACACACGGATGAGGCAAAGAATTACAGATTCCTTATTGAAATAATCAAATTATTTATTCCAACTTCACTTTTTGGTAGCAGAGGTTATTTTAGTATTTAGCAGCTTGAACCTATTTGTGACTTTACAGTTCAGCCATTAGAATATTAGAAATTAAGTAGCTTAGTAGGAGGATAGGAAATAAATAGAAAAACATATTAACACAGTTTTTCAGTGATCTTGTCACATGATTTTAACTTAAAAGCTGATTTCAGACATGAAATTTGCCTGTATTGTATAAATTCTGCTTTGGAGATGTTCGCATTTGCATCACATCAACACCGGCGTCGTCTTTTATCGCCAAAAGCTCTTGAACCTCGTGTTTTCAGGTTTAATTCTTCGTGTTTCTTCCGCATCTTTGGCTCCTTCTTTTTAATCCTTAAGATATTTTCATTCTTACAGTCTTGCGTCTGTCACGTGTTAAAAAACGTAATCAACTCACTCACTGCGAATTTCCCTGATTCTCTCACACTTTGTCATAGGGACATCATCGCGTTCCCAGATATATCACTCCTGTATTTTTGAGACTACGATCTTTTAATAACCAAAAAGTGCAAAAATAAACCCCAAATTTTCATTATCCTTTGAGGAAATATCTTTTTTAACCTCGGAAACAACAACAGTGTCTCTTACGGCCTTGAAGACTGATGAGCAACGACATGATGAACGATGACACCTGCAGGGAAACCGGTAGTTAAGGGATGTCAATGACGGAGGAGGAAGAGGGAGAACCTTTTCCTTTAATGCACTGCACACATTAGCTTGGGTGTTATGCTGTGTGTGCACAGACACACACACACACACACACACACACACACACACACAGACTCTCTCCAGGGACATAAATATTTCAGAGAGTTGTTGTTAGTTCCAGTCTGCTGAGCTGGACGAGCCCAAAGCAAAAGGAGCAAGTACCAGTTTGTAGAGAGGAGGGACACGAGTTCATGACCCGTACCGACGATTTCAAATGGATAAAAGCAACGTGGCTGAATGATTCTGTTGTCTGCAGCATCTCGAGGAAGAGCCCAGCCTTTAATGGTGAAACATTAATATAAAGTTAAGAGGCGCAGCTTTCTTTAATACTTTTTTCTTTTTCTCTCTTCGGCGCCGACACTGAATCGACTGAGATCTGCTTGGGTTTGACCTCTGGCTCTCATCAAATCAATTAGTCTCATGAAGACGCCAGATGCAGAGTCCAAGCGTCTCCATTGATCTATTTCCAAAATATCTGAAAGATGAATATAGGAACTGTTTGATCCAGTCTCTGTAAAAACAACAAAAACATGCTCATTTAATCCTGTTTGTTCAAATCTTAAAACGTGGAGCTAAGCCAGTGAGCTGAGATGAGTCCCTCGTAAACAGGATGTTACATCTCAAAGGTTTTATCTATAACACATCTGGATCCTGCGACTTCTCTTCTCCCGATGCAATTTTATTTTATTTTGTACACGAGGTTACAAGAAAAGAACAAACTGGATCGTTTGTTGATGCCTCATGAAACAACTTCTGTATTTTCTGTTTAACTTTATATTTAAAAGTTCTCTAATTAATGTTTACAAAGTTTTCTTTGACACAACAGATGAAATTATTTTGTGAAAATTGAAAGTAAAGGTGTCGCTCAACTCTGCAGTTTCCCTTCGGCTACTTAGGTAGGAATAATAACGTAATAGTAACATTCTTAGTAATTTAGTTCATTCTTCTGTTTTTCTGTCTGTAACTTTCATATTTTAGTTCACTCACTTTAGTGGTAATTCCCATTTACAGCTTTTTCCGCGGCCTCCAAGTCCGATCCGACCCAAACTACTGTCACTTTTATCAAAGAAAAGATCCAAACATCCAACACCGACCTCCTCTCTCCTCCATTAGCCTCAGATTTGTTTCACTTTGACCTTTGACTTCCATCAAATCAATTATCATCTCTGCCCTCGTGAAGTATTTTGATTCAAAACAGCTTCGGTAGAGAATCATTTAAAAAAGATAATCAACATTTCAACCCCGAACATCTTGCCAAGTCATTCAGGCTCAAAGAAAATCAGTTCTGCCACCGTGTTGAAAGTGAGTGACATCTAATTTGTCTCAGAATTCATTTCAAAGAGTCGAGCGTTGACGTGCACAATTAAAAATAACACACACAATAATTTAACTGCAGCGGAACCATGCATAAGACATATTTAGGATTTTAGCAGTCGGCAGAAGATTGATGAACGTGAGATGAATGTTTCTGAAGAGCAATCCGTCATCTTCTCAACAAATTATCGTACACTAATTGGAAAAGATTCAAACACAAAAAAAAAAAACACAACATTGTAATTTCTTATCCGTTTAGCAGACATGTCATGTTTCCCCACTAAGATAAATTCCCAAACTTCCTGACATATTTATCACCACATCCCTCTGATCTGAGCGAAGCTGTGCCGCGGAACACAACATCATTTTCTACTTTCAGACGCCGTGCAGGCCCGGTAGCCTCGGAACTGCCAAGTGCGCTCCCTCATTTTCCGAGGGGTCAATCATCGGCATCACGCAGTTTGCCTGTCAACTATTTGTGTGTGAGCCTGAGGAAAGTGAGCAGGGACGACTTGACGAATCTGACAGGGGGGGAATAAAGAAAAATATGAAAATCTGTATTTACTTCAAAAGGCTCTGGGCTCTAACCGTCGTCGTAGACAGACAATATTTTATAAGAGCCGACATGAGCGGGTGGAGAGAAAACAAGAGCGGATGTTTTCTATGATCGAGCCGTCATTTGTAAAACTGAACGAGGGAAAACACCTTCGTCTGAACGTTACCGCTTCAATAACGCACTAAATTACTGCAGTGACTTTTGTATTTCAATGTTCACATAGTTTGTGATCTTTCGATTAAAGTGCAAACAAACACATTTACTTCAGACGACGAATTACAATAAACCCCAATGACGCCGATCAACTTGCTTCAACTTCCACTGTCTTGAGCAAAAAAAGGACTAAGACAAAGCAAGAATCAAGAAGAAATAAGGTCAAACACTAAGAATGATAGATTTCTTTACTTATATTATATTATTTTGGTTACACAGAAAACTGATTTTGATTCGAGACTTGAAGTTGAAATTGGTTGCCGGATGAAATTCAAAAAAACTGAGGTGAACACTCACGAATGAAGTCTGTGCCGCCACGAATCACTTGAATGAAATATGACTTTTATAAATAAATGGATGGATGCAGGAATCAGCCCTGACTGCTACCGAGGTGCAGATTTAACCAGTTTTGGGTTTCAGCTTCACCCAAAGTAACACAGAACCTGATCATGCATCTGAATTACTCTGCACTTTTTGTGACGCGGCAGCAGTCGCACATACATCCTCGTCTTCCACACACGAGGGACACACAATGAGAAACTGCTGGAGTGCCGGCGTGGCCCCGTCCTGTGATTGTAAATTAGCGCTTACAGGCCCGGAGCTTCGGGTTCCTCGATTGGCAATTATGTTTTCCTCAGCTTCTGTTCCTCGGCCGAGCGAAGTGCTGCCGCTGCTCCAGTTATCACGGTCCGAATCCTCATTGTTCATTATTGCTCCCGCATTATCATTCCGGGAGGTGAAATATCGACTTCGCTCGTCGTTGCGTTGAAGTCGTTCTCATAAATGTGACGTCGTATTTGTTCTGCAGGGACGTGAGCGGACATTTTGAGAGGCGGCGGCTGAATTTAAAGAAAAGGGCCCCTCCCCAACTCATTGTCAGTGTGCTGCATCAAATGAAAAGTCACGTCAGGACACACACACTCATCTCTCTTATGTATGCACACACACACACACACACACACACACACACACACACACACACACACACACACACACACACACACACACATTTACTCGTCCTTATGTGACCCCATATATGGTTTGTTATTTGGATTTGTATTTGTTGAACAGATCAGAGCAGGAAAAGCACAGCAAAGATAAATAACATTATTTTTGAACTGAATCCCATTTGTGTGATTCAACTGGACCGAGGTTAAATAAAGATTGAAAGTCTCTTGAATGATTCTTATTTTCATGGTACTTGGTCAAATTAAACTTCATCCTGAAGCGGTTATTTTAGATTGTTTTAATAGTCTGAGACGAGTACTTTGTTATTTTAAAATAATACTTATCTTTAAATATTTTATTATTACTTGTAAATTATAATTTTGACAGTTTTAGACCACATTTATTTTATTTATGCAATGTTCTCACGTGGCTGCTTCTGTTTCGACAACATAAAAACTTGTTCTTCTTTTGTTGGGTGAAAAAAGAGACT
This sequence comes from Hippoglossus stenolepis, assembly GCF_022539355.2. Lineage (NCBI taxonomy): Eukaryota > Metazoa > Chordata > Actinopteri > Pleuronectiformes > Pleuronectidae > Hippoglossus > Hippoglossus stenolepis. The sequence continues at coordinate 24,844,890 of NC_061489.1, read as the reverse complement.
TCAGGGGAAAAGGGTATTCAAACTATCAAACTGTATTAATGATAGAACAGTGTCTACTTTAATTTGTCAGTGTCATTATGTTCTCTCCGACTTCTAACTTCTTGTCTCTATCATCTCAGGCACGTTGTTCAGACGCTTTGAAAAAATATAAAAACCCAAATAACGGAAAACTTTCCCCAAACTCTCAGTGAACGTTACTAAGATTCCACCTCAAACATTTCAAAAACAACAACCACACAACACAAACACAAATAGAACCGCCACAGTGCCTTGAATACACTATAAAACTGCTAAATGTCAACCAATTAATTAAAGCCCCCTTCAGTTTCGGTCTCAGTCTCAGTCAAACATGCAAAACAACCACATTTACTGCCGTCCGGACTCGTTACTCGGCTGTGGAGCCGGCAGCCAAACATCCAAACAGCAGAAGAGAAACAAAAGGACTGAAGACGTGAACCCGTCCAACTCAATCTAACAAAGCAAAGCTACTGTTCTTCCGGCCAAAAACACGAATCTGCAGCCGTGCGTCATCGCACTCGCCGTCTCCAGGTGGAGAATATTTATGAATATTCGAGGGAATAATCACGTGGACTCCTGCTGGTTCATCCTCCTGGGGACTATGACTTGAATCGGTCGGTATTTAGTCGGCACAGCGTCGAGAGAAATTGCTGTAATTATGTGAATTTGTGGCGAGTGGACATACACATCAAACCCAATGTGAAAACAGAGGAGTAAACAACAACAATGTGTTTTTCTATGGGGACGAGTGAGCTTGTAACTTGGCTCCTGCGACAATGTATATTAGCATGCTAACAGATGCTAACATGCGACAATGTTAACATGTTGAAGTTTAGCGTGTTATGTTGTGTGCACCTTTAAATTTCTACACTTTGATACTTTTACATTTGCACATTTCTCTGTACGTTTGTATTTAAACGTTTTCTTTATTGATTTCTCTGATCGTTTTATATGGTTTTTCTAAATGTCCGAGGCCCATCGCTAATGTGTGTGTTTTCTCCAGTACAACGATGAGTCTGAATATATATTTTCTTTAATGTCGCTAACTGTACTTGTTCATTAACGTGAATATGTGGTGATGTAACATTTTGTCCCTGTCGCCAACACTAATGTCATAAGAAGTTTTAATAATGAGTCTCTGTAGTAGAACTGTACTTGATTGACAGGGAGGCCGGTGCTGCTAATTACTGTTTCTGCTGTGATTCTGCAGTTTTTGTTCCTGAAAGGAGGTGGGTGGAAAACACGGACTGTAGTAAAGTGTGTATATTGCAGCTCACGACTTCTACAAAGTGTGGAGGAAATAGCGTTTGAATAAGTGATCTTTGATTTTGTAAGCACATATTAAAGTTGCTTATTAGCTGTTACTGTTAATCAAACAAATACCTTAATTAAGAACCACTTAATTACCTGGACTAGAGGTGAACTACCGGCCCCCGGTCACTTCATCTCCCTCCCGCCTTCCTCTTGCTTATTTGCCGAGGAGCAGGTATTTGCAGATGAAGTAAGCATCGTGTAAGGTCAGTCAGTGCTTGTGATTAGTTTGGAGAGCGGCTCAATACATGGATTTGTTTATCTCTTTGGCTGCATCCACAGGGGGCAGCTCCACACCCCCCCGCTCTGCATGGTAACACCAACACAGTCGATCACGCCTCAGCCACAACACAAACGAAAACAAACACCAACGTCTGCATGTTTTCCAGGAATCTAGAAACCACACAAAAGCACAATAGCACGAGTCCCTGGCGCGATATTTATTGTTTTAAAAGCTCAGTGGGGAATCAATCATTACAGGATTGACAGACGACAGCTGGTAATTATTTATGAAGGGAAATGTTTGGTTTTTCTCCCCAATTTGCCGGCGTCCTACTGTTGTAATAGTTTCTTTTTCTTTTTACAACACGGCGAGGATCTGAATTGACTGCGTAGTTTTGCTGTTTGATAAATCTAACAACAAATATTCCAACAGGGACTCACTAGTGTGTGTGTGTTTATGGGACTTTGAAATTCATTTTTACTTCCCATTATATTACTGTTGGGTTTAAAGTTTCTCTGCGATGTCGAAGCCTTTAAGACACAATACGGTCGTATAGGGGTTGTATCAACATCTCCACAACATGGGAACTGTGAATTTTAAGGGTCAAGTGAGAGTATGAAGATGAACCATCTATTGATCTATCCATCCATTATACATACCGCTTAAACTTTGAGGGTTTGCGGGGGGAGCTGAGATTGGGCGACCTGTCCAAGAGGCGGATTGCAGTTCCAACATAAAGAGACAAACAACCATTCAGACCTGGAGAAAACCCACACAGACACAAGGAGAACAATCAAACGCCACAGACACCGACCGGGAGCCGTCAGCCTTCATGCTGTAAGGCGGCAGTTCCAACCACAGCAACACTGCGCCGCCTGTATGAAGATGACGCTGCAGGGAACTGTTCTAGTGACGTATTCAGCAGATTTATCCGTGAGCCCTGTGAGGAACGTTGTCCCCCTTTCATTGAAATGTGCACCATGTGAGCTGATAATGAATCCAACAAGCTCCTAAAGTTAAAACAAGCCAGAGTCAAACATACTAAACACTTTCATGTTGCAAACTTATGTGCAACTATTTCTGAAGCAGTAAACTTTTTGCTTTTTTCCAAGTTGCCAACTCAGCTTTTGGTCATAATAAACAACTGCTCCTGGGTTTGAGTCTGCATTTTCAATATCGCTCCACCGAGAGTGAAATGGTACCGGAGCCGTGGACGGCACCGTCCTTCCGACCCACCGCGCTGGTTGCGTAAGTCGCAGTCACACTTCTCACTGAGTCACTTCCACAGTCGCCTCGTCGATCACTGTCGCCTCAGTTCTCAGTCAGAACATGTGCTCGCTCATGGAGTCAAGCTGCAGTTTGTTGGTTTATCCGCCTGTCAAGATTTTAAATTGAGTTTTTGAAGAGTTTTGCATGGGCAGCTGTGCTCTGATGCTTTCTCTCTGTCTTTCTGTCTCTGAGAATTTAGTAAAGTTTCTCTTGTACTTTGCAAGTGTATCAACTAGCTGTCTCCCACCAGAAGTATCTGAGACCTGCACCCATTGGACGGCACTAGCTGTCAATCACATGGTATCCATGAGTACGTACGAGTGAATTCATGTACGACACATTAGTACTTATACCCATAACAACATTATTACATGAATACTTAATAATCTCTGGTTTGACTCCCACCGTTTTGATCTAAACTACAAGTTTCCTGATTGAATCTTTCACGTTAGGACGTTATCGTGTTGCGACTAAATCTGTCATGAACCACCGCCATCTCCGTGTTAGCCTCTGGGACATGAAGTCAAAGTAAACGTTTAATACATTTCCCCCAAAGATGGCTTCTGTCATTCTACATCGTTCTTGCCACTTTAATGTAGATTCAAGTGTTTGTGTTTCTGTTAAATTTGGTTTGAAATAGTTATGAAACATCATGATTGACACATGAGACTGACCAGCGATTGGTCACGCGTGTGAGTGGGCAGAACCTCGATACCTCAGGTCCACTCCATGGTCACTGCTGCTCAGACTCTGACTCCAAACGAGGCCAAAAGAGCAGGAGCGGTGGCACCGATATCCAGGACAGTTCCACTTAATTTTGGGATTAAGATGAGATGTCGTCCATCTTTATTTACAGTCAAAGGATGACACACACACACACACGTAAACAAAACCAGTCATGCAGTCGTCACTGGTTGTTTTCATGCGAGCGGAGGCAGCATCAGCTGATAACAAACCGTCAGCTGTTACATCGCACTGCAGCGAGCCCTTAAAAGAAAAGGTCCCTGAAGGAATTCCTCAGGGGGCGTTAAATACGTTCCAACATCAGCACCCTCCAGTTAAAACATCACAGACATGACAGCCCCATGTGCATCCCTGCTGGAGGGAGGAGAGACAGAAACATTCACAAACTGCGGTATTTTAATTTAAAATGTAAGAAAATATGTTTTTCTGCAGCTGCGGCTGAAGCACAAATGTTGTTTAGCTGCAGGGGCGAGTGTTATCGCTGCAGCATAATCTGAGTAATAAAAACGGACCTGACAGGGCCAGCAACAAGCATGTTTTTATTTGTTTATTTATTTATTTCCTGATTATATTTCCTCTGTCAAAATAAATCCGCGCCGTGGACTTTACTCACAGAGATTTGCAAATAAAAAAACACCTCCTGAAATTAGAGCGGAAAGTAAAAACCTAATTCCAGAACCACACACCTGCCTGCTGCTCACTGACATCGACAACATCTGGCGCGTCAGCTGTGAGGTTGAAAAACACATCTCAGATAACATCTGGACCTCGGGAAGCAACAGCGAAGTGATGTTTTCATTTCAGATTAATACGGCGTGCGGTTATTTTCCAGTGGATCCATAAATAAACGCAAATAACTGAGTGTAGATTGTGTATTTGTATAAATATTAAGGGATGCGAGACCAGTGCCAGTTTTTCGATGCTGCGTTTAATGATTTATTTGATTATTAATAGTCATTGAGAGTGTGGAGGGACAAGGACAGAAGAAAAAGAGTCAAGATTTAGAGTTTTGAGACTAATACCATATTTCTATCGTAATCCACTCGGTATCAATGCAGCTCTCCGGGGAGGCGGGGCACTTGCAGAATGTTAAAAAACAAACATTAAAGTTTGTTGATATATTTATACTGTACGTTTTGTCTGGGGAAAATAAAACCATCTTTCACATGTTATTTTTGGTTATAAACACAACTAAAGATTAAAGTATTTCACGTGGAATTGAACTTTGGACTTTCCTCTCTTTTTTTTTAAATAACAAGATTCAATTGGAAAATACAGTCTTAGTCACAGGTGTTCATTTTGGATAATGAATCAAATCAAATCTCATATTTATACATCATATATAATATTTTCTTATCATATAATGTATATCATATAATATATCATATCTAATAAGTAATACAATATCTTATATCATATATTATACATCATATAACATGTAAAATATATCATTTATCTTAACATCTCGTATATCATATATCATATTATGTATATCCTATCTCATATCATATATGTCCATGTATGTCCACATTTTCCCTAATCAGTTTGTAAATAAAACTTTTTTTAAACTTGTTTGTATAATTTGTCTTTTCTTTATTTACATGTTTACGAAATAAATAAATCGTATATATATATATATTATAACTAATGGCCACAAGGAGTTAGAACTCCAACTCCCATAAGGCGTTGCGCGGCTGAATGCTGTGTGTGTGTGTGTGGAGAGAGATGCGGAGTGTGTTGGAGGCGGAGTGTGTTTGTGTGTGTGTGTGTGTGTGTGTGTGTGTGCAGCAGGAGGAGCCGCCGACACAAACCAGTGATTCAAAGGGAAGACGTCGCTCTCTCGCTGGGTTCGGAGCCTTGAATCGCAGCGGAGCAAACCACCGGTTCATCTGCGGGGCTTTTTTTTTTACACATTCAACGTGGACTCGAACCACCGACACTGCACCAGCGAGCGGCAGCGGCGGCACGGACCTGCAGGAAGCCGCCCAGCGAGCGGAGCCGCGAGGAGGTGAGAGGAGAACCCGAGAGGAGAACCCGAGAGAGACGTTTCAAACTGGGGCGACAACACTGGAGCGGGCGGCGCGATTGAAGTTTACGGAGCAGTTGTGTTACAATGTAGCGACGCGGCTCGGTTCCGTTTGATCTCCGGCGGCTTCTCCCCCGGAACACTGCTCGTGAACACGGTTGCGCGTTTTATTTGTAAAGCTCCCCCCATAGGTGCGAATTGTTTCCCCATGTGAAATGGGTGAGGTTAGTCCGCTCATACAAAAGACTTGCCTTCTCAGTCAACTGGAGACACACACACGCACACGCACAGACACACACACACACACTGTATATTTACATCCATGCACGTTCTATTCTGCAGAGTTGTGTTGTTTTGTAGACAGGTGGGTGCAGATCTATAGAAGCTCGTGTTATTTGGCAGCATTACAAACTACCCAGCAAGACTGATGACTGTGCGTGCGTGCGTGCGCGCGTGTGTGTGTGCGTGTGTCTGGGCTGTGGCATATTTGCATTTTGCTCCAGAAGCAGCAGGAGACAGTGATGAAGGGGCCACAATGAAAACTGCATTTCTTCATAGAAGAGCCGTAAATCAGATTCGAAGGAGCCTGCATGTGACTCCCAGTAAAGATCCCCAGTCCTGATCACCGAGCATCACGTGTCTCCCTCTGGTGAACTCCTGCCACCTTGTTAAAGGGTTTGTTAAAAACCCCCGTTTCAGAGGTGGGGTCACCTTCCACTTCCACTTCCACCCATGTGAGCGAGCGACCCCTGTGAGTGCAGGAAAAGAGGGACCCCCCCCTCTCTCTCTCTCTTCCTCTCATTTGGACTTTCTTTTTTCTCGTTTCCCTGCTGGAGTTCAGGACGGATGTGCACTGTTTGGGATTTAAAGCCACATAGGAAGGAAGGTGGTGGTGGGGGGGATCAGTGGATAGACTGAGAGAAACTGGACGAACCCTTTGCCAAGAGTTTAGTTGCAGTGGCGGCTGTCGGCCCTGTTTTGGGTTGTGGAGGATAAAAGAGCAGCGAAAAAATCCCCTCGCCCACCGTCGGGTCGCTGCAGGAGAAGCGTTAACCCTTCTCTGCAGTTTGTGCATCACAATAACTCACGTCAGCGGGCTGCAGCTTACACAGGGATTTGTTTTTTAAAGGCTTACTAATGTCTCCTCGTGTGGTTGTTCAGTGTTTTCTGGTTCAAGACAATGTCAATCGTGCATTAACAAACATCCCGTGGACTAATTGAAGCTGCGGTTTGTGCATTAGCATTAAGCCCAAACTTGCATTTTGAGTTGTGTCCCCGTTAAGCCTTTGTTTCTGTCTCTGTTTTCCAGGGGAAGAGCCAGGCCGAGCATGTTATTGGAGAAAATGACTCTGCACTGGCAGTCGTCTTTCGTGCTCGTGTAATGGAAACACGCTCCGGTCGCCCTCGGTAGCATCTGAAATGCATCAGCGGAAATATATCAGCAACTCCCATGGCTAATTGTATCAAGCGGTGGTGGCTGGAGTTTGCCAGCGGATGCACTCAAGAGCCGGGTGCCCTGCCATGCCCAGCGCCATGCTAAGGCAACACGCTCATAATAACAAGGAGCACTCGGTTCAACCAGTGGGAAAGCTGTGGAAAAAGTTGGTGGAAAATCTATGGTTTGAGCCTCAATTTTGATTTCCTCTTTATTTTTATTTTTTTAAATTTGACCTAGATATTCCTCCGCTGCTTTCACCGCCATCTGCTGCAGCTCGCCTCCTTTTTCTCTTCTCTCCCTCGAGTTGCACTCACTCTGGCTCCTTCGCGTTGAAAAACCAAGGACGGTAAAGTGCAACCTGCTTTCTGAGAGGAAACGTTTTCAGCCCGCAAAATGGATTTCCGAATTTACAGCTGGCCCTCGTTGGAGTTGAAAATGTGAGGGGCGGAATGAAGGGACCCCTATGAAGTGGAGGAATAGCTGGAACAGCAGCACAAGATCACAATGGCCCAAACCAGTTTGCTGCAGGGGAAGCGCTTTTACTGCCGGGAGTGGGTCTTCCACAAGATCCAGCATTGCCTCCAGGAGAAAACCAACAACCTCAGTGGAGTGACCAGCACTCCCAGCAAGCAGCAGCAGCAGCCGCCGGCGCCCAGCGGGGGTGCGTCCACTCCCGGTAGCCTCACAGCGGGATCTGCAAAGTCAGGTAGCTCCTGGGGGGTGTTGCTGGTGGGAGGGCCGGGCAGCGGGAAGACGGCGCTGTGCACGGAGCTGTTGTGGCCCACGTCTGCGCAGGGAAGCCACCGCGGCCTGCACCAGCAAAGTCTGGCGTACCACTTCTGCCGGGCGGACGACTCGGACACGCTGTGCGTCGGCGGTTTCGTCCGCGGCCTGGTGGGTCAGATCTGCCGCAGCGGGCAGCTGCAGGGATACGAGGAGAAGGTGCGTGACCCGGCGGTGCAGAGCTGTCTGCAGCCTGGAGAGTGTGAGAGGAACCCCACCGAGGCTTTCAAGAGGTGAGGACACCATCACACTGCTCGTCCTCTTTACCCTCCTCTTCCTGTTTACCTTCCTCTTCCTCTCTACCTTCTTCTTAACCTTCCTCTTCCTATTTACCCTCCTCATCCTCTTTATCCTCCTCTTCCACTCTACCTTCCTCTTCCTCTATGCCTCCCTCTTCCTCTTTACCTTCGTCTTCCTCTTGACCTTTCATATACACTTTACATTCCTCTTCATCCACCTCCTCCCCTTTTGTCTTTCTCTTTACTCTCCTCTTCCTCTTTACCCTTCTTCTTCCTCCTCACCCTCCTTTTACTCTACACCTTCCTCGTCCTCCTTGTTGGAGGAGGAAGAAGTCATCTCTGAAGTTATTGCTGACAATTAGTGGATTGACAGGAAAGGGATTCGGCAATGATCAGTTATCAATCCACAAAATGCGTCAATGTGCAGTTTCCTGCTCCCTCGCTGTCTGGATTAGCTAAATGCTAAATGCTCTGTATTGATATAGATCTTTTCTCGTCTTGATGACACTCGAAGCTCTTTACAGAACAGTTTTACATTCACACACAGTCATACACTGCATCTATGTGCAGCACTTTTCTCTATGAGAACTCAGCAGATCTTGTGTCTTAAATCTAACATTTTACGTTATTAACTTCATTCTTCACTATTTTATAACATTTTATAGCGATTAAAAGATTTCATCTGCAGCAGGAGATGAAATCATCCGGTTTGTTCATATATTTGCTCTGTGGGACTCGTTTTAAAGAATGAAATGTTGCAGCTCCTCTCAGGCAGTTGGTGATTGACTCTGTCAGTTCCAGGTATTGTTGGAAATCCAAGAATTTGCTTTGGCCTGAAATGTAAAATGCAAAGCCAGCCCCTCCCCCTCTCTCTTCCCTCTCCACCTCCTGACCCCGATGCACCCCCTCCCCTGTTTTTTTTTTTTTTTTTACTGCCGCTCACACTCAGCACATAGCTCCGCCTCAGCAGCCTCTCCACTCATTTGATGTCATGGTTTTGTTGGTTTTCCCCCCTGGTGGGACATGCTGGGTGGGACTGTCCCTCCCTGGGTCCCTGATTCATGAAAGGTCAGATATTTTTAAGTCACTGCCGAGCTCAGGTGGCGGAGGACTCGTGGGTGAGCAGCGTTGAACCTCGACCGACTCACCGGTTGACTTGAGTCGCCGGGTTGACCTGAACGAGGATGTGAAACTGAAGTACAGTCGGCCTGCGGACTTCCAGCGCCGTGCCCGGGCATGTAACGTGATCGAGACTGTTATTGTAGACGCAGGCTTAAAGGGGCGCTGCACGTGAGCTTGTGTGTGTGCATGTGGGTTAGTTGCACGACTTGTCTTCACAGTTTAGGTCAGGCAGTCTGTGCAACACAGGCTGGAATGCAGCACTGAACACACACACACACTCACTAACACACACACACACACACACTCACGTTTCTTGTCTGGCCATCTGGTGACGCTTATTGCACCATCTCCACATCACACACCGGGCGGGGAGGAGGAGCAGAAGTAGGTCAAACGTTCAGCAAGGTAAATCATTTTTTTTAAATGCTCACCAGAGTCAACAGCTCAACCTGCGCTCCTCTTTTCTTTTTCTTTTTTTCCGAAACACACTTGTTCTCAAGGAAGTGAGCGCTCCTCTTGTCATCTGCTGGTAATCACGCGGCCGGCACCGGCGACTCTGACTTCAGTTTGACCCTCTCAGATAAAAGGCAGGTTATCGTGGGGACATAAACAATCGAGCGGGCCCCAGCGGAGTCGGACTTCTCACTTCAGCTCTGCTCTGTGTCACGCTGCATGTCAGCGGGTCCGTCCGCCTGAGACGGTCGCATGAGCTCGACGCTGCCTCGCGAAGGAAAAGACTCCGTTGCATTCGTCCCCTCGGGCCATGAATTTGTCGGCAACAAAGACGGCGTGCTTATCACCGCCGGCCTGTTTTGTTTGCGAGGCACAAAAGCAGTTGTGCAAATGCCTTATCGCCATCTCAGGTGTAAAAGCATCCCAGGCACTGTTGTACACTGATAATCTTAACGGCTCCCCTGCCGTTCTAGATGCTATCTGGTTTCAGGAAGTCGAGATTGTCGACTGTATCTGGCAGTGACTTAAGAAAAATGAAAAGATATAGATGCATGTAAAAGTTTCGCTATTATTCGAACACTAATTTATATCAAGGATAAAGATTCAAAGAGGGCTGCATGCTTTATTTTGATTGGACAGACTGTACTTGATAGTTAAACAAGTTTAATTTACTTAAAGCAACACTACGCAACTTTGTACAGCGCCCTCTGCTGCCACACGTGGTGATTAATTCACTCCTTGTCCCGGCAATTAGTTTAAGTTTAAGGGCTGTGTTCGAAATCACCCAATCCCTAACCCCCACTTTACTAACCAGTGTCTTCTATGTAGAGGACTATAAAGTGAGCTCATTGGCTAAAGAACAAAAACGCCTTCAGACACGTCTCGGCGCATTTTCTCTCTGCAGGTAATTACGTCATTGTCGCAGGATTTAAACGAACAACAACAACAACGATATTTCCCGCCCGAAGATCTGCAGTAGCTTTTAAATGTTTATTTTACACTTTTAGGTAAAAAAATGTTGAATGAATGTGTTTAAATGTAGAAATACACTTGTTTGTCTCAGTTTGTGCTGTGATGAGCTGATCTGCTCGTATTTACCTTTATAAGACGGGTCGGTCTGTTCCTGCTGCTCTCTCTCCTCTCGTCTCTCTGCCGCGGGCACAATGCATGATGGGATATGCTGCTCGGTTAGTGACCATCGGTTGTGCTTTTCATGATGCATTGTGGGAAACAGTGAGTGCGCTATATATGGCACACAAAATTAAATCCAACATTCGTACAGCACTGCAAAATGGCAAACTCACTATGGACACAGCCCATAATTGTGTTTAGAGGAGCTCTGACTGTGGATATTACCCATGATCCCCGGCTTCCTGAACCAGAAGAGCTGCCGCTGTAACAAACACACAAAACCTTGTTCACAATTATTCAGATAAACACAGGTTTTTTCATGACTTCTAAGACTTTTTGACTCACCGACTGTACTCGCATGCTATTTTAAAGTCTTTCTGACACAGATGTTTTAATCCCCCCCACCCCCGAAAAAACCCAGCCCTCTTCCAGCTGTGATTTGAAAGGTTAGCTGGTGGCTGAATGCATGAGGCCCTGCCAAATTCTTTAGCCTGGTCAAAGACAAACAGCTCTGTTTGTTGATAGTAATCAGTCGTGTGTTAATGCATTGAAACTGGTTCAGACACGGGGTTTTACGTCCACGCTGTGCAGCCTGATCGTTGCCTTTTCCCGTGTGTACGTCTGCAGCCAGAGATAACCAGACTGTCTACACTTTAAATCTGAGTCTATAAATCCCCTCACACTTGTTTGCACGTTTTATTGCTGCATTTGTTTTACCTCAGTTCTGTGGTTTTATTACCGCGTAGCATTGTAGATGAAAACAGCCAAACGATATGAAATCTAACATCAGAAGTCGTCAGCAAAAGTGTAAATGTTAGTAAAAGTACTTATTAAAAGACAGATGTACTCAGTGCTGTAGTTTAGTAGCTTGAGTAAGTTACTTGATTTTAATTATTTAATAGTTTGTGTGGTTAAAAATGCAACATATTTTACAGCTTATCACAAGTTATCTGCACAATCTGGATTTGTAAACATCAAAAAGTTATATAGTAGTGTCAGTAGTAGCACTAGTATCTGTAGTAGTAATGTAGTAACTTTAAATAGTGTAGTACATCAATGATATAATGTAGTACAATATTATAACAATCTCTCTGAACTTCTATTAAATCCTCTTTATTGTCCAACAGTCACATTCTAATTTATTTAAGTGTAAAATATTTAAAGTTCAACTCATGAAATCAGCATTCGTAGTGTGAGCAGAACTTTATATTTGGAAACGTGGTTGTTGGGCTGAGCTGTGAAATATAATAATTTATTGGTTTTCAGCAGAATCATATTTTAGGGGAAATTATAATATTTTATTATTCTACAAAATGTTATTCTTCAAAAGAGGAATTTCTCTGCACATGCAGAATTTGACGTACTGTAATAAATCTCGACGCAACACATTTCTTTTATCATTTTATGGAACACATCAACATCTGAAACTGTACTTATCCCGATATTGATATCTGTCATTTATCACCGAGCCTTCACCGAGCTGCCTTTCCGTTTCATCTACCACTAAAAGTCATGTGATGCATTAGTCGGACAGATTCCTGCCAGCAAAGGTCATGAGCCCCGGTTCTGCTGATAAAAGCCAGTTTCACCTTTCAGTTTGACTTTCTTCTGCCGTGGCGTAGCAGGAACTGACGTCTTGTTCAAACGATGAACGTGGTGCATCGCCTCGCCTGCTCAGACGGGTCAAACTCATTGCCGTCGCTGCTATCTCGCAGTGTTGGTACTTGGAGGGCATCGTCAAGGATTTTATTTCCAGACAAAGCACATTCCTCTGTGTCATTAGCCTTATCAAAGGCCACTGCCGTGTTGTGACTGGACCCAGAATGAATTTGTGAGTTTTAAAACGAGCAGTCAGCCGCCTGTCGTCCAACGTGCTTTACTTTCTCCCTTTAGGACAAAGGGGGGAGCTTCAAATAGGTGGAATTAACTCAGTCATGTGGGTCAAACTAAAGGCTACAGGGTTTTCTTTTTTTTTGCTGATGGGACAAAGCTGCCTTTTAGTGTAGGTGTGACTTTTTGTGGATGTGCTGTCGGGCTGTTCGCCACCGAGCAGCACGAGACAAGTTTCTATTTCTTCTGTAAAGGGCACAGGCTTCACATATGATGAATGACCGTGGCTTGAATTTGAAAAGTTCCTCGGCAGTGGTTTTATTCCCTCAGTGAGCACGAGGGAGAATATGATCCTGATATTTTTATACAAGATGATTAAAAATGCAAATTTCCCGGCAGCCACATCGAGCGTTTCTTTAGGTTTGTTCGTCACTTTGTTCCAAACTACTGTTGATAATTCAGATACATAATCAAAGCAAATTAGATCTTTTCTCGTTTTAATAATGATAAATTAATTTATATAGCACCTTTGTTTAAACTCCAAACAGTTAAAAGTAAATGACGCCTCTGTGAACATAAATATCAGCTTCTTTTAAGTTCTCGGCTCACAGCAAACTTTTGAAAAAACACTGTTTGATAAGTGACTTCCAGTTGTTTTCATTGCTGTTTGTCTTTTAGCAGGATTGCACCAAAATCTACTGAACCGATTTTTTTTTTGTGGGAACTCAGTGGAAGATTTGGAACAGAGGCCCCAGAATGAACGCATCAGTTTTTCAATCACTTTCTTCAACATAGCATTTTTTTGGGACATTTGCACTGAATTTCCAGGGGAATCATTTTGCATCTTGATGAAAAAAAGGGACATTTATGTGACTGATATCTGAGTTTGTGCCATTCGGTGCAGCTTGATTAAATTTAATGATACTGTTGGGTCTTGGTTTGAGTTACATTCTATTTTGCTCTCGTAATGTAGGAAACTGTGAGGTGTGGAGATATAAATATAACGAAGATGTTTACAGCGGTGACGTGACGTCCTGTGGTCTAATGTTGACCTAAGTGAGAGAAACCCTGTAATAACGTGACGTAAGTGAAAGCAGTTCTTTCACCAACGTGCCTGTTGTTCTCGTTTGGACACATTTCAGTCTGAAGTGAAACCAACCACGACATGATTTTATATGATGATGACGGAGCTCTGTAGTTTCTCCGCCCCCCCCCTCATCTCATTGTGTTGACTTTTTAACTGTTGCACGTTGGGCGGCTCTTCTTATTGGGGTTAAGAGACGCTAAATGAAAGCGGCCCCGGTGCCTTTTCATGTGGTGCACGGCTGTGGAAAAACCTGCAGCCGATTAGGGCCACATTTTACCGAAAGCAAAAAAAAAAACAAAGACTCAGCGTGACGCATCAACTCCAGTTGAGCAGATGAGGAGAAACAGCGGCGCTGGTGCGACTGCAACGATGACTCAGCAATCTGAGGTCAGCCTCTGTCTCCACACCACTGGCGGCTCCTGTGTGTGTGTGTGTGTGTGTGTGTGTGTGTGTGTGTTTGTGTGGATGTGCCGACGTGCCTGTGTGGGCATATATAACTCATTCATATTATTTCTATCGCACTCAATAAATGTACTCGTAAACTGTGATGCTCACGCTCGTATATCGGCTCATAAAGAAAGAATTAAACTTAAGATTCATTCACGAGGATAAAGAACAGTTGCATCTTTATTTCCAAACAAAAGTTTAGTCTTTTTAAACATGGAGCATCTCAAAAATTTGCATTATATGTTCCCAGAGTCAAAGGTCAAGTGTTCACGTTGCTCATGTTGTCCAACCAACAGCCCATAACCCGAAGATACTCGGTTCACACAGAAATAAAGTAGATAAAAGCAGCAAATCCAAATGTTTTGGAAGCTTTGAACAGTGAATGCTGAGGATGTTTGCTTCAGTGATTTCCTTCATGGTTAAAGCCCCCGACAACCGTCTCATCAATATTAAATATTCATCAACAAACAAGCAGCTTATCTGCGTCATCAGCGCAGTGAAGCTGTGGTTTCATCAGATCCCATCGTCCATGTCGGCAGCACAAGTAAATAAACTTCACTACCGCCGACGCTTCTGAATTCTGATTGGTGGATGTAAATATGCAGCGTCACCATTTTCCAACTGGGTTTGCCGATTTCAAACCAGTGAGAAAACCAAACGAAAGTAGTCGGACACTCTGAGCGCTTCCCTCTGCCAAAGCTGATTAGCCACTTTATCGCCATATTTCACGTACACGTATTGAGTTTGTATATTTATACATTTGCTATATACAATGCTCATATTAAACGCAGGTATATAGTTGAAAGGAATATTTGTTACCGTACAAAATCCAGATATTAGCAGTCTACACACAAAGCAAAAACCTCGTAATGTTAAAGAAAGAGGACAAACAAACAGACTACATGTCCCACAATGCATTTCACCTCCAGGGAATCACAATGTATTTGATTTGTCACACTTCTTGAAAACAGTGACATCATATAAAAGATATGTGCCAACGTCTCATCTAGAGGAAAAGGAGCAGAAGTCCCACCCCGTCTGAAAAGTTTAAACGCCTTTTGTTGCATCAGGTCCTAATGGGTTTATCCAGTCTGCTCCAAAAGTTAATGGGTCCTTCCCTGGCTCCTACTTCACCTTTCCACCAAGTTTTCCACCAAAACCTCCTTGGCAAAGGTTAAAAATAGAAATGTGTCCGCTCTATTTTCGGCAAAAAATTTGTGCGGTTATTGGAAATAAAACATGTTTTCAGTTCCCTTAATCAAATATTAAGATTATCGCCTGATGATGATTGGTTTCCTCAGCACCAGATTGTTGATCTTTCCCGTGCCAGAGCGCTCACACAGCTGCCCTTTGTTTCTAGAAGCCTTTTCAGTTGAGACGAAGCCTCGTATGTATTTTCAGAATCAGGCCTCGGCCGAGCTCTGGACGTCCTGCAGGTTTTTTTTTTACACGTGTAGAAAACCTGGCCGAGAGGTGTGTGTGTTTTTGAACGTGTTGAGCCTCTTTGCACAGATGCCGTGTGTCCGTGCCGCGGAGCGTTTTGGAGGCAAACCCCCGGCGAGAGAGCGTCGGCAGGGAGACGAGCGAGGGAGCGAGGGAGGGAGGGAGGGAGGGGGTTGAGAAGGATGAAATTTCAGATTCCTTTGACAGTGTTGGATGGCTGGCCAGGAATGCACACCTCGTCTGGGTTGGGAAGAGCTTTGGGGATTTGGAATAGTTATCTGAGGCATGTGTGCTGGCTGGAAAAGACGTCCGGCCTGTTTACACTTGTGCAAATCGTTAATGGCCTGAGTTATGGAAGTAAACATGTGTTTGAATTTGAATGCTTTCATTCATTGTAAATAAAGCTGTTTTCAGACGTGAGCTCCAGAAAATTGGGACATTTCTGGAATTTGGCGCGGCCTTGGTAGAGCACGCAGGAGGCAGGACGAGACGTATACATTTCCTTTTACATGTCGACGTCCTCTTCTACGTCTAAGGTCACTTTTTTTTTCAGTGCCTTACTGGGTTGATCACAGTTTAAGGGCACAGTGAGGGGGGGGGGCAAGAGTTCAGATGGTCAATTCTACCAGAATTCCTATAAAACAATGTGATCACTGTGTGTGTGACCAGTCCCATGATGATGATGAGAATCAAAAACATCATAAGACTTAATCTTTATCTCAACGATCACCAGTTATCAATTTAGATTTTTCAGTTTAGGGGCACTATGAAGGGTCGATTATGAGGAACCACTTTGGGCTTGTTCTTGTTTGGGAAAGAACTTGTTAGTGTGTGTGTGTGTGTGTGTGTGTGTGTGTGGGGGTGAATCCCCCAGATTTAGCTGCCGCGTGCTCCTCACATCCCCCCCGCCCCCCCCTCCCTGACCGTCTCCAGTCTCTGGGACAGCTGGAGGCACTCTGCTGCTCTGGAGTCAGCTCGGAATTGATTGTGCAAATCCATTAAGCCAAGATCAAATTCTTGCATTGTCCAGCGTTTTAAAGAACGGCAGAAACAAGCACTTTTTGAATACTTAGAGCACCATTCACAAGTGATCGGTTTCTGTGCCGGTGTGTGATGTCGGTGTATGAGGTGATCTGCGTTTGGGGCGCGTGTGGGGAAACGCTCGCTTTGACGTCACGTACAGGGGCGCAAACGTGCTGGAGGGCTGGATATGTTGGTTCAGTTTTGGCATCTCTCTGTTTTCATATATTTTGACTCTTCTCTGTGTCCATACATCGATTTGTTAGTGGCCACCACCTCAATATCAACACTGATCACTACTTAATGATTGATGCTTTGCTCAAATTAGAAAAATCTGTCCTCATAGCTGCACGTATTCATTCGTTTAGCCCGTCCTGAGTTCGCTCGCTCTCTTCTCCTCCATCTGGTCCTCTGGCACACACACACACACACACACACACACACACACACACACACACACACACACACACACACACACACACACACACACACACACACACACACACACACACACACACACACACACACACACACACACAAACAGTGACACATCTGCAAACTCAAACTGGGTAAAACAACACAATCTGGTCTTCGCAAAAAACACGAATGACGTCAGTGATTATTTGCATATAGAGCAGCAGAGTCATATCCAGTCACACGTGGTCATAGAAGACACGTCCGTGATGCATTTCAACACCAGGTGTGCACAGACGGACTTAAGGGCTGTTCACGTGTGATTGGATCTCTCAGGATTGAACTGGGCCGGAGATTAAAATATTCCAAACTGAAGCCGTCTCTCTTAAAACCTAAAGCTGCTCATGTAAGAAATACCGAAGCGAGGAGAAGTTGTTAAACTCTTTGCATTGTTGGAATAATGTCGCCATGGGTTTTAAGCTCATTTGTGTCTAGACATGATGTAATTGTTTAAGCACAATCAGATTCTTTTTTTTTTTTTTTTACAGTCGTTATGAACAAATTACTATAAAGGCTGTTTCTGTGTTTTTGGAGAGAAACTAATTTACCGCTGCCGTGTTCACATCCTCAGAGGTTTATCTGTCTAATGAAAAAGACTCAGCACAAATTCATGTATATATGTCGTGTGAGTGCAGCTGGGCTCCTGTGTAACTAAAACCATTGATTTGTAAAAAAAAATATACTTTGAATAAGAAGCTTTAGTCGATGCAAAAAACTGTCATGAAGCTTTAGTTCCGCAGATTAAATGGAAACTGGAGCGAGATGAAAACAGACGGAGAAGCAAAGCGGAGCAAACAGCCAGTAGTTGTTCCTGTTGTCAGTGTGATTACTTTCAACAAGACTGTGATTGCGACACCTTTATGCATAATGTAAGAATCGTATAAGTAAGAAGCCGCCAGATACTCATCTCCTTCACTTTGCTGGAGCCTGAGTCAGCTGCTGTCGTCCGGCGCTGCGGCACTAAGCTCTCCTGACTTCACAAAGACGCTGAGCAGGCCTCCTCCACATTGACCCGATGCTAAATGAAGAGATGGACGTTCCGCTAATGAAAAGACATCTGGTTTTCGATCGGCAACGGCGGAAAGCTTTGTCAGGATCACCTGCTCGCCGTTTTTTTTCCATTCAGCGGAGCCGTGTCAGGACCACACATGGGTTGTGTTTACGTGTGTGTGTGTGTGTGCGGTGATGTTTGGTTCTGTGGCGTGGATCTCAGGCCCCGCGCCCGCTCTAAAAAGTGAGCTGTGTAAATTTGTAAGACTCTGGCTCGGAGCCTGGCGCGGCCCAGACATCTCCACTAAACGTCACACTGAAACCCTCACTTTGCACATTGTGGAGCGGCGGCCGCTCAGAATGACAGATGGCGAGTGCATCGGATGCATCTGACACACACACACCCCTCTCCACCCTTTCTTGTCTCAAATAGCAATCGGCGTTAACTTGAGCAATATGCTGAGGATCTGAGTGAGAACCAAAGTCGCGTTGTGTGTGGCTGATTCCCTTTTAATTCTCTGGCTCAGGTGCTGCAGGTTTGTGATGCAAACTAAATCTGCTTTTCCCTGAGCTGATTCTCTCTCCATCTCCCGCGTCCCAGGGAGTTTTCTTTGTCCGCGGCTCTTGTCTTTTTGACTCTTTGACAGCCCTGAAAGTAGCTGAATTGTTGGAGAAGAAAGGCCCTTTGTTTTGCCCACTTGCTGTCACTGTGGATTTGATTGTCTCAGTAGGCAGCGTGGCCTCAGACACAACCATTCACGCACACACTCGCTCACAGTCACCCCCGTGGATGGACATTCCTTTTGGCGAGGCTCCCAGATGGCACCGCAGGTTCTCTGCGGGGCCGCGGACATCAGAAGCAGTGATTGACCGTGTTTCTGAAAGGCTGAGCAGCATCATGACGGAGGAGCGTGGAGGGTTGGAGAGACTTAACGCCGCTTTCATTTCCTGCTGAGAGAAAGTTATGAATACGAGCTGAAGATTGTAGAGGCTTTGCCGAAACAGGTTAAACTGCGCAGGATTGTGTCCAGTGCTGAAAAGTTAATGGAGGACAACAACGATCAACAACCTTTTTATTCAGTCATTCTGAAAAGTGAGAATTTGCTGCTTTTCTTCATCACAAAGTGAAGTTTGTCGAAACAACAATGGTGATTGGCAGAAGTTGCTTCAGGTACCTGATACCTGTGTTAAAACAATTTTACACTGAAATCATTCAATTAATAAAAAACAAAGAATTAGCAGCTTAATAAATAAAAACTCTATTTGGTTGCAGGTCTATTTGCATCTCAGAATGATGACATACAAATTATATATCATGTAATGCAGTCTAAGATAAAACTGTTATGACAAAGAAATGTTATTGAGGCTAATAAAGAACAGTAAATAAAAAGAAGAGACAAATAAAACCGAATATATAGATCTAAAAAACTTAAAATTGTAAATAAAGAGTACAAATCTAGTCTGCATTAAATATTCTTTAAAATAAAAGGTTTTATATCTGCAAACATAAACATAGATAATAAGACTCATATCGACTGATGTTATCATTTGGGCTCCTGTGTTGAAATATTATTATGCACATATTTTATATTCACTGGTAATAAGTCGACCATTATTCCGACTTCTAAGAAATTGTAGCTCGTCAGCAAAACCGTTTCCAATCCAGAGTTTTCCTGCAAAACTTAAAAGTAGTTTAACTCGACCCATATTGTACGTTGTTGCCTCAAACTACAAACGTACGCAAATACATTTAGTCAAACACTGGACGTTGTTGTAAAGGCGTCTTCCTCTTGTGTGTCTCTGCACTGAACGCACACAGACCTTCACCACTTCTGCTCCCTCGCACTTCAGGATAATGAACTTGGGTTGAAATGTGAGCCCAAAGTGGTGGATGCTTAAAAAGGCAATGAGCTCTGGAGCCACGGGGTTAGTGACAGGCTGTTGAGCATCCAGAGGACGTCTCATTAAAACAGTATTTTAGTGTTTTATGACAACGCTTACAAGCCATGTCAGCTCCATTAAAGAAGAGTGGTAGTTAAAGAGAGCGTCATCCGGAAGGTGACCGATCTTTATCTGCACGATAGCTACCCGTGAAAATCCTCACATGCCCCGAAGCCGTCTCCGCTCCCGAGTCAAGTTTTCGTGTCGATTAATTGATTTGTTCAATCTCCTTTTTTAAATGTTTAATTAACCCAGACCCAGATTAAAATGTCACTAGTATAAAATCCTCAGATCCTTTATCTCGGCCGGTTGAGCTGGAAGTAGTTTTATGAATCTTGGGAGATTACATTTTCCTCCTAATGGACGTCGGTGGCAGTTACACTCCTGCCAGCACAGACGTAATGTCACAGAACCAAAAATATGAAAATATAAAAAGATATTTCGCTCCTGTGGGTGTTAATGTGATCCCATGTCCTTCTTGCAGTTTTGTTTTTGGTTAATGTTGCATTTAAACCGAGCCACAGAGCTGAATTTCATGGACGCTCGTCTTCAAACATCAATATTAATGCAGCGAGGAGCTTTGTCGAGGTTTGATTTTGCGTGTTCAGTTGTCACGATAGTTGCCAAACGCATCTTTTCCTTTTTGCACTTTGAAATCGTCTCAATGCCGAGAGTTTAGCTCGCAGACAAAGTTTTTGTTGAACATAAAAAAAAAAGGGCGGCCCACTGAATTATAGATGAGTGTAGATCAGCTGTGGATGTTTTCAGCTCACATCGACTTTGGAGGGCCCGTTAATGGATGCAGTTTAGGTTGGATGGAGACATATTCAAACGCCTACACTCGCTCCCTATTGAGCCGAGAGAGAGAGAGAGAGAGAGAGAGAGAGTCGCTGCGACTGTGTCATCGTTGCATCACACCAGACAAACTGCTGCGAACAGATACATCCCAGAGAGAAGCTTGTGTCACGCAGAGGGAGGAAAACAATGGAAGCATTATGATTAATTTTGTACCAAACACACTGGAGATTTTACTTCCTTAACATTATGATATTAGAGTTGTGTAGGAGACCGAAACATAATAGTTTTTACTGTATTTTGCAATTTTGGCTTCGAATAGCTATTTAAAGCCAAACTTACTGGAACAATTAACACGTGAACATTAGGTTTTGGTATCGTTTTGTTTTTTCTGACGAAGGTGCTAAAGTTTTTCTTTAAAAGAAAGAACAAATGACAGTTGACGACAATATCTTTTTTTATTGCTACGGCAAATTGGAAGTTGAAATATAACATATTGCCCTTCTAAAAGTTTTAACCAAACTAATAATCAAATATGCAAATACAAATAAGTGTCAAAGTCCCACGATAAATGAAACCAAACCCTTCCACAATAAGTCAAAACTAAATAATAGTTTCAGTCCTGGAAACAGCAAAATACTCAAGAGCAGTCAAACACCGAGCATCTCTCTCTGCTTTCAAATATATCCCATTCCAACACTTTGCTTTGGTCCCAACCATTAACACGGAGGAGGAGAGGGAGTATGACATAAACCTAGCTTGTTAGCTGAAGCGATGTTTCCATGCTCCATTGTTACTGTAGTTAGTGATGTTGCCTAACGAGCACTGCTGAAATCCACCGTTAATTAATTGATTTATGTTAATATAATCTCACATGATCTCATACGGGCAATGTTTTTAGATTTATATATTTGTTTTTCAAATGTACTGTGCTTACTTTCCGCAGCCCAAGGTGGCAGCTTTAAATAACCTGTTTTTCTGTGAAATCATTTTTCTCTATTTTCTGACACGGCGTAAATGATTCATCGGCTAATTTAAAGAAAATACAGATAACAGACAAATTAATTGATAAGGTAAACGCCATTGCGGCCCCACGTAAAAGAAAAGAAGTAATTTGCTTGGTTTGTCGGGTACAGTCGGTAAAGATGAAGACATAATAAAGTTTCTCTCCCTTCCCGTAGATGCGTCCTGCTGCCTCTCCTGAGTGTGAAGCCTCCTCAGCAGTGCCTCTTCCTGCTCGTGGACTCCATCGACGAAGGCTGTCAGCTGGGCGAGGGGGAGCAGAGGTCGCCCCCCGGCTCCCCCAGGACCATCGCCGAGCTCCTGGCCAGCCACCACGAGTTCCTGCCTCCCTGGCTGCTGCTCATCTGCTCCGCACGTCGACAGAACAAGGCCATCACCAAACTCTTCACAGGTAAATACTCCCGGCTTTTCTCTCCATGAAGGAAACGGCTGATGGATTGAGATCAAAACTTGAGTGCCGCCATTGTTGAAATGTCTTCCTCTGGGCTGTTGTCGTCCTTGCTCGAACTATTGGCTTCAATGCCTCCAATGATTTCCGGTGGCTCTGCTCCATTTCCTTTGTTTTGTCCGTATCTGTACGCTTCCAGAAGACGTGCACAAATAAGGATGAAATGAACGCAGAGTACGGACGGAAGGCTCTGAGCATAATCCCAAATGAGCTGAGCTGATTTAAAGAAGCACTCCGATATATAAAACATGATGCATCACTATGGCTTCAAACAAAGTGCGGTGCAGTGTGGCTCGGTTTTTGTGGCAGCTGTTTGTAGAGTACGGATGCAGAAGGTTTTCTAGCACCTCGGCCTGGCCCGGTGAGATCAGGGTCACGGCCGCAGACCTCTTCCTTCATGTCCGATGACACCGCACCCACCCGGCTGCTATTATCTCCTTGTCAGGCCAGCAGCCCACTCTGTGCTGATGAGCTGGCTCAACATTCATCGAGGACCTGACTGTGTGGGAGGAAGTCTGCGCCGCAGGCTCGCTCTGCTGCGTGTTTCCTCCTCTACCTTCGCTGAAGCGCTGAACGTGGGAGCTTCTCGTGCCCTCGGCTCGCCCCTTAAATCATTACGTAATATCCCAGCAGTGTTTGCAGTCGCTCGTCAGCTACTCCTCGCTGAGGAGAAGTCAGGTTTAAGGCTGAATGAGCCACTTTTCCTTTTGTATACTGACTAAATAACACTTCTGCGGCCGTATTAGTGTCGTATTTCTGTCATATTACTATTATTTTGACAAATAAAATGAGGTGCTAATCTTTAAGTGCTAAGTTTAAAATCTAATCTTGATTTAAATTGTTCTTCTTCCCCATGTTACTTGATCGTCAGGTTGGTATTAAAGCTCGACCAATATGTATTTTTGGGGGTCGATACCGCTTTTGGCGATTTTAAAATAATGTATACGATATATCAGTCGAAAGTCATGGATCTATTTAGTAGCCTGATATCTATGTGTGTGTTTAATTGAATTTAAGGTGACTGTTGAACCTTGGCGGAGGTATGAGCTCTATGAGTTTTTCTTTTTAAACTTTTTTATTATTTTGAGGTGAATATTTCTCAGACTGGGATTTGAAGAAAGTTGGGAATTTGTCATAAGGATTCTTATAATTTTTTGCCATTTTATGGACAAAACAATTAATCAGGGAAGTAATTGCCACACTGATTGATGAATACGTTGCTGTGTTTGGGTTTAATGAGCCCTGCGATGCGCTCTTAGACCTGAGCCATGTTTTACAATGTGTGTCAACTGTGTATTGATTGAAGTTTTATGGAGCAGTTTGGCATCACCGTTATCGGAGCGTCCGTTTGGATTGATTCACGCCGCGACTCAACAACGTTAAAGCAAAGTAAATGAGAGAGTTATGGTTGAAGTGATCTCTTACGGTGTCGATTGGTGTTAAAAAGAAGTGGCAGCGAGAGGGTGGAGCCCCGAGTTTAAAAGACTAAACTCGGGAGTCTTTTGTGTTCCTCATGCGAAACAAACCGGCTGTGATGCTCGAGCTGCCCACTCCGTAATTGCAAAGACATGCCCGCCCACACGTTTCCTCCAAGATCAAAGCTCCTACGCGAGTGCCCATGTGCGAGATGAGATTCTGGATCAGGTATCAGAGGCGCAGCAGTGTGAAGCATCCTCGCAGCGTTTTTTCCCAAAAAACCTCCAGCCCACTGACAGAAAAGAAGTTTTATATTAAATTTTTTTCTTTCTTCTTGCCGGGAATTTGCATTTAATCATATTTGCTGGTTTATCCTCAGTGTGTGTTTGTGTGTGTGTGTGTGTGTGTGTGTGCTTCGTGCTGAATCTGGCCCGGACCAGAGTTTTAAATCAGCAGGGTTTTATACGGAGTGCATCTAACATCGACAGGGGAATATATAACCGTACACGCTGCAGATGTAAATGCTAATAGGAAGTTGTTTTTTTATCTGTAAGTCACTTCAGAGAATCCCGGGGAGTTTCTGCCTGTTTGTGGCTGAAGAGCTGTCTGTTTCTTTTTAGTTTTTGATATGATTTGAAGGGAATCTCATCTTGGAACAATCAGATAAACTGCACTTATCTTCTGTCATTCATTTCTTTCTTTCTGTTCCACTGGCTCTCATTCGCTTTCTCCTTTTTTTTTTTTTTTTTGATTTATTCCACTGGCCCCTTTGATGACGGCCAAGCTTTTGTCAGGCTCTTATTCCAATTGGCCGACAATTTGGCGTTCAAAGGCAAAAACCTCCGTTTGAACAGAGGAACACAACCACACTCGCACATCAGATGTGACGACAACAGCTTTTAAAGGGGTGAAGGACGGATGTGTTTTCTCTTTTTTTTTATGGACAAACACGCTGTTCTAGATTGGAATCTCCTGTATTTAAGCTTTTCATCGCTTCCCATTGAGTTTGTGCATTGAGATGCTCCCGGGCCACAATGAGCTGTGGCCTTCCTCTTTTCTGATGCTTTTAGCAGCGTCTCTGTTTTGTCTAGGTCCAGTCTTCCGCTTTTAGTTCAACACTGGAAATTCTTCTGCAACACCGGTCCCTCTCCCCCCCTCACACACAAACGGATGTAGACCTGCACACAAACACACACTCGCCCACTTACCGTGTCCTCGATTAGCTTGTGCGCCTTATTATGAACACGGCAGTGTGAATGCTGCTTATTCATGCAGCACTGGACCTAAAATAGACCAGAGGACTTCAGAGGATTAAATTGAGGCCAAGTGTCCCCTAAAAATACCCTCCATATTGTTTACAAGTCGGAGATGGCCGTGACCTGCCAATACACTCCACTTTCACGCTCGGTGCAGAGCCAACTCCTATTTTATACGAGCGGCCTGTTTTGTCTGGGGCGGAGGTTGTGAGGGTTTCCCAGTATACTCTGGTCTGCGGTGATGAGAACTTTGCGGCGGTGTGAATATAGTGTCGATAAAGTTTGAGTAATGACCTTTAACCGCGGGGGGTCACGCTGCAGAGGAGAAGCCGGTGGCCAGAAAATCTGCTGTGACGCGTTTAAGATTTCTGAGAGACGGCGCTCTGGATTCCTCCTCTCCTCACTCCACTGTTGTTCCTCGTGTCCGACTCGCAGTGGAATGTGCTTCGGGAAGTTTTCGACACCTCTGAGACCGAGCAGGAAGAAGGAGGCATTCTGGGTTCTGCTGCAGAATGCCTCGCTCGCATCCGCTCGGCTAATGCCTCACAAACAAAGGCCGTTCTGTTGGAGAGGAGCAGTTCGAGAGTTGTGCAGCGTGTCCCTCTGGCTGACTCACTTTATATATAAATATATCACTTCAGTCTTCGTGCCTTCACTTTGACTTAGGTCCTGAGATGTAAATAAGCACAGACTTGTACTAAAAACTGAAATGCACTCTGTAGTTTGCAGCTTCTTTCCCTCCCATGTGACAGCAGACCTACAGCTCACCCCCTCTGTGTGCTGTGCTACTGTAAGACCAAGATGGGGGTAGCGGAGTGGAAACACTTAGGCAGCGATTTTGGTTTGGAGCCGGGGTAGAATCTGTGCCAATTTAACAAGGCCTCCGGCAGCGGGGCAGAGCAGTGGTGAGGGGAAAGAGGGGGCGGACGGGTGGAGGTGGGAGACAGGGGGTTGGATTGAACCAGGGATTAACATAGAAACAGCCTCAGACACTTTTAGACAACTCATACCTCAACCTCTCATAATGTTCTTACGTGCACAAAGGTGACAGATTCTCCAGATTCGAATTTACATTGTGCTGAATCAGAAACAGTTCCTGGATCTGTGCAGAAATCTACTGGAAGGTTATTAGAATTTGCCTTTCAATCACAATCATTGTTTACACTTTTTTCAATATATGCCCCAGTTTAAGGTTGTGCATGTGCTAAATGTGCTAAAAGGCAGAATGTAGTGGAAAATGTCATAAAATAGTAAAGCTAATGTTGTTAGCATAGAGTGTCTCCACTTCCTCCCTTTATCCGGAAATCAAGCCAAAACATCCCGGACATGAACGCTGCCATCTTTAAAGCCGGAGCCTGCGCAGTAGTGTTCAGGGGGTGGAGCCACGAAAGCGAGGTCCCACAGATACATGAGAACAACCAATCACGAGTCAGCCTCAGCTGTCAATCATGACGTTTCACCTCGTTTTCACAACATTAGATAACAAATTTAAACCAAACTTATCAGAAATAATAAAGGAAAAGCCTCATACGTCCTCTTTAGAGCAGGAATCGAAGAGTCTTTGCTTGTCGCTAAGAGACTTCATGGTTAAGAAATAATGCAGCGCTGTTCGGCCCGTCATAAAAAGGAAAATGAGACTTAACGTGATAATTAATGATCTTTAAAGATGCTGTTACCTTTGGACCCAGTCGGGCGGTTTCCAGTCACAATCTAAACTGATCAGGCTGCTTGTTCCGGCTACATTTCTTGATATAAGATAGTAATCTCCTGATCTAAATCCCTGCAGTAAATAAGCAGATTCCTCCAAAGGATGTTTTTAAAGAAAATAAAGGATTTAATTAAAAAATTCAAAGAACAGAAATTTAGCGCGTGTAGTGAGAAGATAAGAATCTTTATCTCTAATCAAAAACGTCTTTTTTTCCCCTCCTGGATCTACATAGAACCGTCTTTCAGAAGAACGGCCACATGGAGTCGGAAAGAAAGAAATATGTTTAAGATCTGAGATAATAGAGCGAGCATTACTCCCTCTCGAATCTCTCCTCCCGCATGGAAGCATCTCGTTACTAATCCGGCAGTACAGGAGGAGGTAGATGGCAATGATACAACCCAGTTTAAAGGAAACACAAAACAAAAACCCCTGTGCAAGCCGTACTTAGGATCGTGCAAGAAAAGCCAACATGAGCGAGGGATGAGGACGGATGGAGAAGGCCTGGATTGGAGTACTGCAGTGCCAGTGGTTATAATAATACAGTTTCGGTGTGTTCTGCTGGAGCCGTGAAAGATAATAGCTCCCTTGAACAACCACATTCCAGCTCTGCCGTGTTACAGCGACTTCAATTAGATTGATTTCCACTATCATAAAATACAGTATTATTTCCCCTTTTTTCTTTTTACCAATTTCTGCTCTTGGTTCCTCTACTTGGTCACGAGGGGCACTTGGCAGGAGTCGAGGGCTTCTACCCGCCAAAAACTTGTGAAGCAGCCACACACACACACACATATACACAGAAAAAGAAACCCACACATAAAAGCCCCTCTTAGTTATGAATCACAGCTGTAATTAAGACAGTTATATTCCTGGCTCGGTGTGAGGAATGTTACAGGAGTGTGCGGCCACTTCAAGGAGGACACTCACCCTGTGAGGCATTTTGATGGAGGGTTTACTCATTTCCTTTCCTTGGGTGACACATTTGCACATGCTCGAGTTTAAACTGTGGGTCATTTTGTATAGTCTGAAGTATGTAGGTTCTATAGAAGGTTTTTTTATAGCTGTAGAAATGCACACTTTTAAGAAACTGTGGATAATGTCCAGAAAATTGGGTACTTTGGATCAAGCTCACATATCGCTTTTTGGACATTATCTCCAGAAAATTGGCGTAGCAGTGGATTTTACGTTCACAACAATGGGGAATAGGAGCAGGAGGAAGGACGTGACATATGAATTCCATTGTAGAAATCATAATTTTTTGTTAACGGAACATTCAAATTGGCGCTAATATCCCCAAAAGCTTTCAAATCCCGTCGACATCTTCATCAGCGTCATCTACGTGGACGGCTCCTCTTTTTTTTATCCTGAAATATTTGTGTCTGTACAGTTTTTCGTTGCTATGTATTTTCCGGATATTTTACTAGGGTGCTGGCTGGAAAATGTACGGAAAATGTCTGGAGCGACTGACTCAGACATTTGCGTTCCCTCATACAGCCCCTTCTGGAAAATGCTCAGATCGTCCACACCGTCTTGAAGCACCCCCTGGGGTGGGCCTGTGTTTTTGTTTCCTGTGTTTCTATGTCATTGGAGAGAGGGGCAGTCCTCCCCCAGCAAGAACCTGAACCGCATCTCCCACCTCCGCTCTCACCACCGTGAATGGAGCTTTCTTTAGGCGCCCTGTCAGGAGACGGAGCTGATTTACCACCAATGATCACAAAACGAAAAGAGCAGCCCTGTTTTAAAAAGTGTGCGCCCTCCTCCTCCGCCGCTCTGAGCAGCCCTTTGTCCCGAGGCATGCGGGGGAATCTGACACAGGGCAAGGCCGTGCTGGCGCAAAAAAAAAAAAAGGGGTCAACCGAACTCTTAACATCTTCCTGGATGTGCTTTTCTGTGTGTCTACTTTCTTTTTGGTCAAATGTGAGACCTCTCTGGTGCGACCGCGGGATCTTCTGGCCGACAGACAACACAAACACAGTCGTAAAGCAGCGAGGACGGTTTATTTCTACTGGGCTGTGGAATGCTCCCTGAAGAGAGACAAAGATGGCTCTGCCTACAGACTCCCCAGTAAATGTTGCGGCATCATTGACGTGACGATTGGACGAATCTGAGACTTGACTGTGAAATAAAAAATTGTGAGTTTTATGAGAGGTTACGCGCCAAGAACAATTTTGCGGACTGAGAGTGGAGGGCGCTCCGAGGCAGTCTTTAAGCAGAGAGTGTAAAAGGCTTTTATTTAATGGTTTAAAGGACTTTAAAGCCAATTCCAACACATTTTGTCCGGGCGGCAGCCTTCACCAGGGAGCCGAAATTGCTCTGCACCAAACCAAAGGGAACATTTGACAGATGCCTCCTCTGTTCTCTCCTCTTGGAGTTTTCACTTCAGATCGTCTCTGTGCCTCGATTCCCGGGCAACACGAGCGAGGACGACATATTTAATTAGCTTAACGCCCCCTTCTTGAAAGTGGCTTACACAGACAAGCTGATTTATGTCCATATTCATTTATGAGTTGTCGTCTGTGAGGCTGCATGTTGAGCCTCACTTTGGATGAGCTGAAGACCATAATCCTCGCTGAATACTGTAATTTGCCGTCATGCAGTCTGACAGCCGGGCAAATTACAGGTCTACCGTGTCTGTATCTCGAACACCTTGGGTGCTGCACTGCAGTAACATGATTCTGAACATGGCTGACGAACCGCCGGGCCTTTTTCCTCCTTGAGGTGATGCCCCCTTTGGTATGCGGCATGCCCCTGCCAAATTTTTATAGACTCGAGATTCTTTTATTTCATCAGGGGTGTAGCACAGAGCACGACTTGTCGTTTTCTGCTTTAATTGGAGGGTATTTTTTAATTAAGTCTTAGTTTAACTTGAGTTGAAATTGAATTCTTGGCACGTTTCCGGCTTCTTTTGCTTCAGGGTAAAGGTCTCGAAAGTAAATACCGTTTTTTTTGTGAATACCACACTGCCTGGTGACCTGCATGCCAGGGATGACTTTGCAAGTAACTCGATTTCACAGAGCTTTCCTGGTGTCGAATCTGTTGTCGGGACGTTTCCCTGTGAAATCTTTTACCAAAATGGTTCCAGACTTTCCTGGCACCGCATTCGCGATGGCAGATAATGGCTTGTTTGACTTGATGACTAATAAAACACGACTGACATGCAAGAACGAGTGGCCCCTGGTGCAGGTGAATGGAAACATGTGGCGGCAGGGAGAAGTGAGGTCACTTGGAGGTCAGCCAGTGTAATGATGAACAAAAACACAGGAAGATATTGAGGAAATTGGAGTGAGTGGGAACTCCCTGCACAACAAGAGCTTAGTGCCACCTTAAAGATTCTCCAAGAGGAAACAGGTTATTTTAGTTTGAAGACTTTCAAATGGCATGACTGGAGGGTAAATCATTTTTTAATTTGCATGGCTTTTCATGGATCCTATTCAGCATTTAAAAGATTTATAATAAAGGTAAAATAATAAAAAGGGTTAGGGTTAGCGATATGGATAAAATACTGATATATTGACTGAATAAAAAAAAATTGGCAAAGATTCCTAAGATGACGTTATTAAATCCCTATGAGTTTAAACATGAATTTGAATATAAATAACTTTAAATAACAGGCCAACACAAATACAACCTAATGTGTAGAGTTGTAATTGAGAAAAAAAACTTACATTTTTGCCTTATTTTGCATTTATTCTGTCAAATAACAGTTTTATATCTGCAGACATAAACCAGATGTGTTTGTGAGTGTTTCATATTATCAGCCAAACAATATATAGGTCAGGATCCAGTGACTACACAGCCTGGATAAGGTTTTAATACCATTTATGTACTGTTGCTCTGGTTTGATCTGTGTATTCTTGGCTGAACTCTCTGTTATTTCACTGGGATGAAATTTCCAGTCGTCCGTGCAGCTGCAGGAAGACGCTCTGTGATATACGGTGACAACTCTCTCAGAGTTATCTGCCGTGGAATTCGGAGAGAGGAGGCTTGTAAGTGACCAGGTGCGCTGCCTTGTGATTCGGCCTCTTGTCACCGTCTTAATGAGCTTCTGTCATTCAGAGGCACGGTCAGATTTTCCTTCAGCTGCTGGAACGGAAAAAACCTCAGCATCTCAGTGCAGGCAGTGTTCCACACAACTGTTCATGAGATGGATGTTCCTTTCTTTACGCAGGTGGTTTGATGGCTCCATCAGTCTCAGCTTTGTATCAGAAATAATCCCAAGAACCGCATGAGCGCACCTGGAAACGCACGCCACCATTCAGGGAACTAGATCGTCTGCTCTGCTCACAGGAAACACAACAAACGAGAAACTGCAGTGGTGAATTATCGGACTGATGACGAGTTGGAACTCTTAACTGTTTACAACGCTTTGCATTCCACTCGTGACCGACAATAACCAATCACAAATTATTTCAGAACGTCAAGAGATTTCAAACTAGCAGCTTTCCAAACATTTCAGATGCTTGAAAACTCTCCACTGTTCCAACGACTGATTATTCAGAATGAGTTGCTAGTTGAATATTCCTTTTGCATAGCATAGTCTTATTATGACCCACATCATCATTATGTCCACTGCAACGTTATTCCACCAGTTTCAAAACCTCAACCTGAAATAGTTTAATATGCGACGCTTCTAAATTTGCAAAAGCTACATCTCATTTTTATTTCTCCATCTTGTCGAGCAGTTGGTAAATGTACTTAAGAC
This sequence comes from Hippoglossus stenolepis, assembly GCF_022539355.2. Classification (NCBI taxonomy): domain Eukaryota; kingdom Metazoa; phylum Chordata; class Actinopteri; order Pleuronectiformes; family Pleuronectidae; genus Hippoglossus; species Hippoglossus stenolepis. Next base: position 24,813,553 of record NC_061489.1, on the reverse strand, counting down.
GTATACATGTCACCATAATCCTGTTAAGACTCCACATTGTCTGAATTTGATTATTCCTTATTCAGATATTGATCTTATTCAGAAAACGCTGTTCACATGGCAGCGTCTCATTCTGACTGTTGACCTAATAACATTAAAATCTGAATATCGGTGTCCATGTACACGTAGCAGCAGCAGAGATGTAGTCTTAAAACCACAGCCTCAGAGTGCACCTCTCCCGCTGAGCCGTGCTGCTGTGTGTTAAGTATATTCCTGTTTGCCCCACCCCCCCACCTCGCCTGCCCTGCTCAGCTGCACCGCGACAGGTTTGACTGGAAACCCCTCTCACGTCCTGTTTGAAATTCAGCGAGAGGCGTGTTGGGGCAGGAGTGTTTTCATGTGCGCTGCCTCCAGCGCTACACGAATTAATTGTTAAACTGTAATAATTCCAGCGTCTGCGCCGATGCTCATGTAGTGTGGCAGTGGAAATACAGTGCAGTTAAAGTGTAGTCGCTAATCCAACATGATTTCCTTCTGCACAGCTGAATTAGGGGCTTATTAAAGTCGAAGCTCCCCGGTGCTTTGCTTTGTTTCCTCTCACTTGTGAATAAACCACATTTATCCGGGATGAAATAGAAAGTTGTGTCTTTATTTGTCTGTCAGAGCAGAAATCAGAGTGTGTGTAACCAAACAAGGTCCTCAGCAGTGTTTTTCAAGGCTTAAATGGCAGCACTCTTTTCAAAAGGCTGTTGTTTGCAGACCGTTGGAGCTGACTCTCGTCCACATACTTGTGTTTAGGAGGTTGGCGCTCGTGTTTTTTGGAGCGGGGAACACTGCAGCTGTCGAGCAGACGTTTGTCGAGCGAGGGTTTACTGGAGGGCCTGAGGAGAGGGCAGCGAGGCTTGGGTTTCTGTTTTCTTTATGGATCCGATGACTTAAGATGGTGTCTCTGGCAGGGAACGTGCCAGATCTCAGACCTTGCCATTCCGAAGTCCAGGTTGATGAGCTCGGACCCCTCTCTCCTCGATGTGCACGCACACAGGCACGCCGCCTCATTTGTCATCTGAAAAATTAATCTACAAGGCAAACAGTCCCTCTTTTGTAGGCGAGGCTCTGTCTCCTGTGGACGGTTTCCAGTTCGGTAACGAGCAGCAGCTGTCTGCGAGGCCTGTACTCAGGAGCTGCGTCCCTCACCCTGATGAATGTGTCATTTGTTGCTTGTTTAGCAGTCGCCTTTGTTCAGACTCTGAACCGTCCTCACGGTACACAGCTACAGTTTGTGTAGCCCCCCCCCCCCGTCTAATAGCGCAAAAATCTAGGCCGTCATAACTGTGGAAGGAAATAAAATTGTTCTTGGAGAGCATCTGGACATTTATAGCCAACGTGAGTTCTTGCATTTTTCTGTAGTGCTTAATAGTAGTTCCTGTTACACCACAGACATGAAATACAGGTCGGATGACTTTCCCCATGTGGTGGTTTTAGTGTTGAATCTGCACGAGTTGGGCAGAAATCATGCCATGACGTTACAGCTGACATCCAGGCCTTATAAAGTGATGTGTGCTGATGAAGTGGAAACTGTAGGGCCATCCTCCTCCAAGTGCTGTTTCAGGCAAGCTCTTTCTTCTTCTGCTTCTCCTGACTGGAGACTTTTAGGCTGAATCCGCACTTTAACATTTTGAAAATGAGTTTTAGAGTTTTAGAGGTGCATAGAAACAGAAGTTTTAGTTTTAAAACTGAGGAGCAGCGTTTCAGTCTGGACGGGCAGACACAGATGTTCGAAAACAATGACGTAGACACTCACCACTTCCTGCTGATTGGTTCTTTCAATCACGATGTAGCCTTCGTTGATTCGTCAGGCTCCTATCACACGACCCCCTTTCCGGAAGAAAACAACTGGCATCGGACTTGTGTTGAATTCAACGAGGATAATCAATTACAAGTGTTGCAGATCCTGTTGTCTTCGCTAACAGCTGTTGTGCCATTAAATTCTGCAAGATACAACATGCACAACATGCTTATTCGCAATTTCTTGCAGCCTGGCTCATTAAGGCACAACCAAATACTTCCTGTCTACACCAACTAGTATCGACAGGGAGTAAAACTGATCCAGATCCAAAACGCTTGTGTGGACGGAAATTGTTTCAGTTTGAAAACGCCATTTTCAGACAGAACACAGTTCGAGTGTAGCGTCACTTCTTCTTTTCTTTTCTTTCTCTCACAGAAATGTGTTTTAACAGAAATCCAGGCATCTGCTTTATTTCATGTGGCTGCAGTCAAATTTCAGCCTCCGCCTCCTCCTCCCACCTCCAGCTTTCACTGTATCTTCATAATTGGTGTGTCAGCGACCGTGGAATGCAGGATAAACTGTTTATCATAAACTACAGCACAGAAGCATTTTTCTTTTGTTCCCCTGAGAAAATATTCACAACGAATCTCCACACTCGATGTTTTTCTCAGTCCCTGAGTGAACGGAGTAAATCAGAAGACGGAATGTCACACTTTTTTTTAAAAGTCAAAATATTTTCTTTTTCCTCTTAGTCTGCTGAAATCCCTGTTTCCCCCCCCCTAATGGCCTCTTCCCCCGCTCTCTCAGCGAGCGGGTTTCCTGTCCCAGCTGGAACAAACCCAGAATGTCCAAAGAAGGATTTGGTCCAGAAGGGGTATGAGAACGAAGGCAGTGACGTCAGAGCAGCAGAAATACACACACACACACACACACACACACACACACACACACACACACACACACACACACACACACACACACACACACACACACACACACACACACACACACAGGCGCGGGATCACAGCAGGCCTCAGACGTCTTACTTAAAACATGACAGCGTGATAAAATATTCATATGATGTCACTTTGTTGACTAAGACACTTGTGATTGTGCAAATACAACGTTCACAAATCACAGATACAAGTGGAAGGAGGCTTGTGAAGCGTGTTCACCAGCTAGTTTGGCTTTTAAAACAAAACGCTGGAGAAAATTAGGAGCTAAAGAGGGAAAAAGTCCTCTGATGATCTTACGAGAGGCTGAAACTTGATCGTTAATGCTTGAAGTTGGAGCCAGAGGAGATAGTGTGCACAGAGGGAACAGGTACGCACGTCAGGATCGTGCGGTGCCTTCAAGTGCTCCAGTATCTTTTTGATCTGAAACCCCAAGTTAACCTTTCCCAGAATCATAACAACCCATTACAGCTCTTCCCAGGCTACTGTCATGATTTATGAGTTTGTATTTGTAAGGAAAGGTTTGAAATATTGAACATCTTTAATGGTTGAAGACAGACGTGCCTGAGTTTTTTTTTTACGTGTAGTTACTTCGCTCGCTTCCCATGGATCTGTCTGCTGGAATGTGTGAGCTGGTGCAGGGGGTCACGCAGCCGGAGAAAAGAGCGCGGAGGGTTGGAAAACTGCACACGGCCTCCGAAAACAATGACAGACTGAAAGTGGGTTAGGGTCATCGAGTTGCTGTAATGATTGGGCAATTATATTGTACAATGCAGGAGAGAAATACTTTATAGCTTTATTAATCCAAACTGTTTGTGCAGCTGCACCACTTTTTTGGAGAAACATTAATCTGTAGCCATGAATATTCAGAATAAACAGAGTATGGATTTGTTTTCAAGAGGTTATTGTTTTTCTATGTATCCAAGGCTTGTTCTGGTTTAGATTGTAGAACTGCAGAACTACATGTGTCCGTCCATATGATCCCTATTATAATAAAGTCATTAATCCTAAGAATCCCCACCCCCCCACTTCTCTGAGGGTTAGCAACTCTGTCGTAAAATATTTTGGCAATTGGTACTTATTATGAATTCCATCCAGCGAGTGTGTGTTTTATTAGAGTTAATCCAGAAACAGATTTTTTCGCTTCTCTCCCCCTGCCATGTTTGAAATGATACCAGAATACATCTCATCATTATCTCCGGCGTGAATGTTTGCATTTCAACAGTTTTATCGCAGTTTGAAATACAAACGAAGGCCTCAAGGACAAAGTAGAAGGAGATTACTGCGAGGTGCTGTTCAGTGGGTTGTGAGCTTATCTAAAACAAACTCAGAAGCAGATGATAAAGAAAAAGCCAATTGCTCCTTTTGTTTACCGGGAGCTTGTCGACCAAGCTGTCGCTGGGAACTGTTGTTAAACTCATCGGGTTATCTGGCGTCCAGGTGCGGTCACCGCTGGGCCTGTGTGGAAGAAGATTTCGCAGCCTTTTCTCGCCACATACGAGCAGTCGGGTGAACAAAGCCCCGCCTCGGGCTCGGTGACAGCCGGATTGTGTACAGGGAAAAAGTGGTGTTATATAATCAAAGCAATCACGTTTCACTGTCTGGGATTAAAAGTGTATAGGTGCTGATTTTTTTTTGCTGAATTGATTCTTTTCATTAAAATCTGTAAGAGCACTTTCCCGGGGAGAGAGACTATAAAATGCTCCGTCAATATGAAGAAGCCAAAAATCGAAACCCTAATCACCTAATTTTTTTTGAGTTAATCGTAATGAGTCTGTGCTCAGCCTGGCATATAAAGTGGACCTTTTCACAGAGCTGAATTAAACTGGCTCAGACGCATTAGCTGTGGAAGAAAGACTCTAAGTCATTGCAAATGGTGCAGTACTGTATGTCAATAATGGGTTTTTTTTTTCCTGTCCCAGTAACCCCCGAGAACCATGGGAACTGTAAATACAAGTATGCAGAAATGCTCTCCTCGCCCTCCGGCTGCACAGACCACGAGCAGATTGTTTTAACATGCAGGAAAGTTCACTTAATGCCCATTAGCCGAGGCCATTAAGGGGCCATTTTTTTCTCGGCACTGAGAGGAATTTCCTATTAAAGATCATTCATTAAGACCCACTGTGATCATTTCGGTGCTTTTCCCTCTGAAGGATTTCTAAAGGTCTGAGCCGGGAGCATGTGGGACAATAATAAGTGAGGCCCTGGAGAGATGTTATACAGATCATTGATGTGCTACAGGGATGGAAATGATGTCCCCTTTGCTCTCCCACGATTCAAATCTTGTACATTTGCAGCCCTTATTGCAGATTTGCTCCCGCTGATTAAGCTTTAATAACCTCTATAGTCAATGGATGGGTTGAATGAGCAGTCGAGCTTCAGTGGATGTAGATTATACATTTAAAATCTTACTGGAAAAGACTTTCTTATTTCTTCTTTGAATCGGCACAAGCATATTTTAAAGTCATGCATGATCACATGAGCCATGTTTATACTGACACTATTACCGTTTTAACTGATTACAGCTGAAATTGCTTCTGCACCAGACACATTAAAGAATGCTAATTGGAATGATTTTTGTTTTCGTTGGTGCTTTATGGTCTGAATTGATAGCGAACTCCTGCTGATCATGTCTGCTTCCAGCAGCCAGAGGGGTCGTGCTCTCAATTCCTCTGAAAGGCTTTACTTTAACACCACAGCTTTACTGTTAATTATCCCGTGCCTTAGGAAATTAAAGGTCGGTCTAACCTAATTATCCAAAGGTACAAGATCAGTGGATAAATACTGGGTATGATCTCAAGGTCAGACTCAGGATTATAACTCAAGGGGGACTGTGGGGAAAGTAACACTAATCATTAACTAAGACTCCTTCGACTGCTCCCACCTCTTTTGTGTGTGTGTATATATATAGAATATAAACACCATCCTACCAAGTTATTTTTGCATTGCCCTTTTCATCCTCTGGATCTCTGCCACAGGTTATATATCTGTTATCCCACTTGTCTAATGTCCTTTTTCTTCTCTTCCAGGTTTCCGTAAAATCAGCCTCGACGACCTACGCAAGGCCTACATTGTCAAGGATGTGCAACAGTACATCCTTCACAGACTGGACCAGGAGGAGGCCCTGAGGCAACACCTCACCAAGGAGACGGCCGAGATGCTCAACCAACTTCACATCAAGAGCAGCGGCTGCTTCCTCTACCTGGAGCGTGTGCTGGATGGCGTTGTGGAGAGTTTCATCATGCTTCGTGAGATACGTGACATCCCTGGGACGCTCAACGGCCTCTACCTGTGGCTCTGTCAGAGACTCTTTGTCAGAAAACAGTTTGCCAAAGTCCAACCCATCCTCAATGTCATCCTGGCAACTTGCAGGCCCCTCACAGTCAAAGAACTGTACCATGCGGTGTGGACCAAAAACATGACACTAACTATGGAAGAGTTTCAGAAAAAGATGGACATTCTCTCCAAGTTGTTGGTCGATGGCCTCGGGGCTACTAAAATCCTGTTTCACTACAGTTTTGCAGAGTGGCTACTGGATGTTAAGCATTGCACCCAGAAGTACTTGTGCAATGCAGCAGAGGGACATAGGATGTTGGCAATGAGTTACACCTGCCGGGCAAAGCAGCTCAAACCCCTCGAAGTGCAGGAGTTTGCTCTACACCTTGTCAATTCCAATCTTCAGATTGAGCCGTACCATCTGGCTCTTTGGATGGTTTGGAATGGAACTCCTGCTAGTGACTCCCTGACCACCTCCATACCAAGAGAACAGGAAGTTCTGCAACTTCTGGTCAAAGCTGGAGCTCATGTTAACAATGAGGACGATCACGCCTCATGTATTGTACAACAGGCCCTGGAGAGAGAGGACTCAATAAGGACATTACTTGACAACGGGGCATCCGTGAACCAGTGTGACTCCAGTGGAAGAACTCTGCTGGCCAACGCTGCATACAGTGGAAACCTTGATGTGGTCAACTTGCTAATATCTAGAGGGGCAAACATGGAGCTGGAAGACAACCACGGACAAACGGCACTTACTCTTGCTGCAAGGCAGGGCCATACCAAAGTGGTCAACTGCCTAATTGGTTGTGAGGCCAACATCAACCACACAGATCATGATGGATGGACGGCTCTCCGCTCAGCAGCCTGGGGGGGACATTCAGAGGTTGTATCGGCTCTGCTCTATGCTGGTGCCAAGGTGGACTGTGCTGATGCCGACGGTAGAACTGCTCTGAGAGCTGCAGCTTGGGGAGGTCACGAGGATATAGTGTTGAATCTTCTTCAGCATGGAGCTGAGGTCAACAAGGCAGACAATGAAGGAAGAACAGCTCTCATTGCTGCAGCATACATGGGGCACAGAGAGATTGTTGAGCACCTCTTAGACCACGGGGCCGAAGTTAATCATGAAGATGTGGATGGGAGGACTGCCCTCTCCGTCGCTGCTCTCTGTGTTCCTGCAAGCAAAGGCCATGCTTCTGTTGTGAGCCTTCTGATCGACAGGGGAGCAGAGGTCGACCACTGTGACAAAGACTGCATGACCCCTCTCCTTGTGGCTGGCTATGAAGGACACGTCGATGTAGTTGATCTGCTTTTGGAAGGTGGAGCCGATGTGGATCATACTGACAACAATGGCCGCACCCCTCTTCTTGCTGCTGCATCAATGGGCCACGCCTCAGTTGTCAACACCTTACTCTTCTGGGGTGCTGCTGTCGATAGCATCGACAGTGAGGGAAGGACTGTGCTGAGCATTGCGTCTGCTCAGGGTAACGTGGAGGTGGTCAGAACTCTGCTGGACAGAGGTCTGGATGAGAATCACAGGGATGATTCAGGCTGGACCCCACTGCACATGGCTTCATTTGAGGGCCACCGTCAAGTGTGCGATGCCCTTATCGAGCAAGGTGCTCGTTGTACAGAGGTAGATAATGATGGTAGAATACCGCTGATATTAGCTGCACAAGAGGGACATTATGACTGTGTGCAAATTCTTCTGGAAAACAAGTCGTGCATTGACCAGAAGGGATATGATGGGAGGAATTCTCTCAGGGTGGCTGCACTGGAAGGCCACAGGGACATAGTTGAACTGCTGCTGAGCCACGGTGCTGACATAGATTACAAAGACGCAGACGGACGCCCGACACTCTACATACTGGCACTTGAAAATCAGCTGGCCATGACAGAGTATTTCCTTGAAAATGGAGCAAATGTGGAAGCCAGTGACACTGAAGGCAGAACAGCCCTCCACGTTTCCTGCTGGCAAGGGCATGTTGAAATGGTGAGGCTGCTGATTAACTATCACGGTGATGTGAATGCCTGTGACAATGAGAAGCGATCAGCCCTCCAGTCTGCTGCATGGCAAGGCCACACTAAAGTCGTGCAGTTTCTGATAGAAAATGGGACACACGTGGATCATACATGCAACCAGGGAGCAACCGCGCTGGGCATAGCTGCACAGGAGGGTCACATCGATGTCGTGCAAATACTTCTTGAAAATGGGGCTGACCCCAACCACGCTGACCAGTTTGGACGCACAGCAATGAGAGTGGCAGCGAAAGGAGGCCACTCGATGATCATAAAACTTCTGGAAAAGTACGGGGCCTCAACATTAAATGGCTGCAATCCATCCCCAGTACACACCATGGAGGAAAAAACACCATTGACTGTGACTGGTAAAATGCAGTCCCTCACCATTAAATCAAGCAGTTCTGGCAGCACTGGGGCAGGAGATATGCAGTTGTCTGGACGCGGCCTACCCAACGGACCCGTCCATGCTTTCAGTTCGCCATCAGAATCTCCAGATTCCACTGTAGATAGACAGAAATCCTCTTTGTCGAATAATTCCCTTAAGAGCTCAAAGAACTCCTCCCTGAGAACCACGTCCTCCACAGCCACAGCACAGACTGTGCCAATCGACAGTTTTCATGGACTGACGTTCACAGAACAAATCCAACAGCACTCATTGCCTCGTAGCCGGAGCAGGCAGTCCATTGTGTCCCCTTCCTCCACAACCAAGTCCATTGGTCAACAGCCACCATCTCCATCCAATGACTTTGACTGGTCTCAGTTGAAACCTGGTCTCAAGTCAACAAAGGGAAGTAAGACCGGAAATGGGACGTCAAATAGTAAAGGGGGAGACAAGAAGAAAATCAAGAACAGTGGATCGACACAAAGTCAGGTGTTGGAGTACGAGATGACGCAGTTTGACAAGAGGATCGCTCTCAACAAGTCGGTAGCTAACATTTCAGTGAAGGATCCCCACTGTAAGATCATGATCGGTGGTTCACTGCAGCAGGAAAGGGGACAGGACCAGGATCAACTCTTTATCCAGCAGCAGAGCGCTGCTGAAAAGAAGAGAAACGGCATCATGACCAACCCCAACTATCATCTACATAGTAATCAGGTTTTCCTGGGTAGGGTATCAGTTCCTCGGGCCGGACAGAACAGAGGCCACCAGGATGTTCTAGAGAACTATCCCATCGGGGAAACCGAGCTAAGCCTTAAACAAGCCCTGAAACTGCAGATTGAAGGATCAGACCCTGGGTTTAACTACAAAAAGGAGACTCCGTTATAGCCGGTAAGAGACACTTTTCAAAATGACCCTCCAATATGTGCTTGTTGAATCACATCAAGCATTTGTCTCGAAGTTGAAATCAAGGTCAGGGAGACGGCACATAGGTAATGCTTCATTTAGAGTGGCTGAAATAGAGGCTAATGACAGACTACGTTCATTTGTTACTGGATTGCACTCAACAGAGCCGTCATTAGTTGGATTTAATCAGACTTGCATGAAGAACGCCGCAATCCGGATGAGAAGACTTTCCTCCCAAACCAAACATTGACCCGAGTCATTCCTATACTGTTGCAGATGTCTTGAGTGCCGTTCGTCACGCAGACCATTGGAGGGATTGTGCCAAAGCAACTGTTTTCATCTGCATAAAAAAACAAAAACATATTTTTTCTTTTGTTCATCAGAGGGCGACCTAAAAATACAACCTAGGGAAGATTGTTGATTGCTACCTGAGGCTTATGTGAACTGATACTTCGACGTGCCTACATCTGTTACAGCCTTCTTCATTTATTCATGCAAACTATCATTTTAATTTAATGTAATGCTATTTAATAAACAGTGTATGCACTTTTAAAAGACTAAAATGACAGACATGCATTTGTTCTATTTACTTTGTATCCCATCCATGTTTGAAAGTAATTGTTTGATACAAAACATCCAATGCTTTTTATTTTTTGTTTTTATTATTTTACATCATGTTTGTTCTGTCTGTTTAATTTGTTTTTATTTTCACACTGACAGCAATGTAACACTGAGTACATTGTCACAAACCAGAGGACATAACAGTAACTGATGTCACGGTATGAACTTAAGCGCATTTATAGTCTGCCTTTCTAGAGACCCCAAATAATCTGTGTTAACCTTGATCAGTGTGCTAAACCTATGTTGTGTGTAATGTATTGATAGCTATGGCAGTTTTACTTCATGAGTATATACAAGCATATTTATTTTTGGAAAAAAGCCACTTTTGCTGCGGTTTGTGTTGCATTAGCTCTACCATGGTGCTGTGTTCAGAAGTTGCCTGCAGTTGTTTTGGACTCCAGATTGTGTTGGCTTCGTGCGTTTTCTGTATTATCACAAATATCTATGAGAGAGATTCAATGAAAATGTTGAGGTTAAAAAGGTTCATTTTGTCCCTATGGGATTTTTCTTCTTTTTTTTTTTTAAGTTTGTGTGTTATGTTTTTTTTGTGTGCATAAAACATATTTAAATAACCCATTGTGTACCGTTAACAGAGTTTTGGTGCTAAACGCAGCAGTGACTACAAAAAAAAAAATGCATTCGTCTGCATTTGTCCGAGTTACATGTATAACCTACTGCAATGCAAGAACCAGGATCCCAGCTTTGTTTTCTTACTGTCATGTGATTCATTTTCAGCGATTTCCTTGCGGGTATTTCAGGGGGACGACACGAAAACGGCTTAAAACGGGGTCCCGCCATCGTGATGGTGTTTGAAAGGCAAAATTGTAAAAAAAATAATAAAAGCCAAAGTTGAAGCAGCGTACTCTGTCCCGCCTCCTGCCTGCGAGGAGCTGAACATCAGTTCAACGGGACTCAACGCCGCGGGAGCAGGAGGGGAGGAGGTGCTCGGGCCGTGGCACCGAGGGGACTCGAACATCTGTTTCTCATGAACTCTGTGGAGCTGCGTTAGCGTTTACAGGCTGTGTCATATTTTTTTGCAGGCTTTTCATACCGTTTAACAGCGAGCTATTTTTCGCCAAGAACTGGGATCAGGGGGGGGGAGTAGGAACCCATCGCATGCACAAACACTTATAAGCCCTAGTGAAAGCTCTCAGCTCTTCTCAGTACCACAGTAGCTCAAACGTTTTGCCATGAAGGGTCAATAGAAGGATTGAAGGCAGGAGTGAGTCTAGAACCAGTGTTGGAAAACAAACTGTACAGTCTTATTCAGCAGTTCTCTTGTTTGTCTTGACTGTGTTTTGTCTGTCATCTTTGGTTTGACTGTCAGTGATTGGATTGTAAATAGCTTACCATGTACATTCGACTTTCAGTTTAAAAGAATTCCTGTATTATATGAAGTGGAATTTTCTGATGTATATTAAAGTGCTTAATAAACATATTTGCTTTACTGCTGAACAACATCTTTTTGCTGATTTATTCCTGAACAGGATGTAAACAAATACATAAGATCTGAGGAATGAAGTCGTTTAATGTTTTGGAGGTTCAGGATATTTAAATTAACATTTTCTAACATGATATCTGCAGTTTATCTGATGGTGGTTTTTCTCTTTTAGTCTTTTCTTAGTCAAATCACCACATCCTCCTAAACTCAAGGCTCATATAAACTGATTGCTGATTAGAAATTTGTGGTCAAAGGTCAATATCACTGTGACCTTTGGCCGTACGTCAAGAATTTAATAGGTTTGACAATGTTTCATACAACTTTATTGGATAAAATAATGAAACAATGACATTTAATGTCCATAAAGTTAAAGGGCAACCTCACTGTTCTGCATTAACACTTCTCTGGTGCTGTTCGTCATGAAGGGAGATAGAAACCATACTTAACAACTGGGGGGGGGGACACTGAGTTGGTAATTTAGAGTGACCACCATGAAACGGGTGACTGTATAGATTATACACTGTATAGAAACATGGACGCCATGACAGCTCCCCTAGCGTGACGCCAAATCCTCTTGGTCGCCCCCTGGTGGCGGGTTCCTACACGTTAGGGGGTGAGACATGAACCAAACTAAAAAGTCAAAGTAGCCAACACATCAAATAATTCTTCTCAGAGATGGTTTCTGTCATGTTAGGTGGTTCCTATCAAACTGATGTATGTTTTAAGGGATATAAATGAAAATTCACACATTATTATTATATGTATTAAGTGTAAAACACACTGTATTACTTTAGATATACAGCAGAGCAGGAACAGCAAAGCTTAGCCTTTAATGACATCCTTTCAGTTTTCACCACATGGACTTTATCATGTGAGTGTGGACAGACGTGGATGTGACGTGCAACCTGATTGGCTGGCAGAGGGACACAACTGCGATGTGGTAATTATAGTTTTTCTTTGTATCGAGGCTACAAAACCACAGGCTGTGCTGTTAATACCTATCTCCCTGCTGGTCATTCGATGGGGGACGGCCAAACCAGGACACTGCAGGAATCACAACACATGCTGAAGTGGAGCAGGCGAGCGTGCCAGTGCCCCCTCCTCCTTCCCCCCAGTTCACTCAGTTCATCACAGTTCAACAGGAGCTGCAGGAGATCAAGCACAGAGAGGGTTTGATTAAGTTTGATACAAATGCTTTTGCAATCTTTCAAAATTACACTTAACGTAATAATAGGTTCTCGGTCAATGTCAGCTGGGACTGGCTCCAGCCCCCTGCGATCCCAGATGAAACAGCATCGATGATGGATGGTACCAGAAGCTCGTTCCTCGGACTCATACATCCTCAAAAGCCCATTTCAGTTCAGAATCTATGAGAAGCTTTATGGAACTTCAGATGTCCACACTAATAAGAATATTTCGCAAAACAAACTCCTGTGCTTGTTCCTCTTGTCTACGCAGGAACAGTGTTTTACTAAAAACATATATTCTTGCAATCGCAAAGTGAGGCTTTTCAAAAACCCGTTTCTATGTAAGGACATGTAAAAAGGAGCATTTGGGACACAAACCCCAAATAATAACAGAAACAACAATGACAATGGCAGCTTTATACCGATTTCTACATTTGGTTTGAACTGATTAGTCTAAGTACAAGTTTACAGCTAAATTGAGCATCGCTGCCATGACTATGGACCACAGCCTTCCTCTCTGGTATTTCACAGGTCGTTGATGTAGACTGTATCGCCCCCTACTGGCGCAGTATCTTTGTTTAATCGTTTGTAGTTGTTTTCGTGTTCTTGTCTGGACGGAGATATTTTGTAAAACAAAGATCTTGTGGTCGGAGATTCATTTTATAAACGAAGAGGAAAATATCCGTGCAAAATATATCAGAATATTACCCTTTGGCCCCAAGAGTGAGAATTGGATGATGTTGTTACAGTAAATAATTCAGCTCGATCGTCACCACCCAGCACTTTGTGAATAATGTGCCGCAGAACAGCTGAAGTGGGATTCAGACATTTGGACCCTCGGCTCAGTCGTGTCTCCATGTTTTTGAGAGGGTGGGTGTTAATGGCTCGACCATCTGGTACTGATGTCATGTGCTATGCACTGTCCAAGCTTTGGAGAATCTGCTCGGGGAAACAGCTGCCAATGGCCACATCTGGTTCTTCTCCAGCCAGGCCCCTTGTTTTGGATACGGTGCTAACAAGCTCCCATGCAACAAACACAACACGGCGACGGTTGGGACCCAAACGTTGGACTCGGTCGTTTCTGTTCCCTGGTGCGTTCGGGGGTTTTCCTCCAGACGTTCACTTCAGCAGATTGTTTTTTTACTTCAAGAGAACAGGAAGTTGTACTGAAAACCTGTTCACACATGCCCTCCGCGATAGCGCTGAGTAATTATCAAATCAGAAAACGGCTGCTGATTCCTGTGTCCTTGTGTGGAACACTTTCCCAGCCTGAGTTGGGAAGAAGCACTTCACAAGAATGCAAACACTGGAAACATTTCTCTGCAGTTTGGCAGAGCTGCGTTTCCCTGTGTCCTGTTTCCAACTGTCTCTGTGATCACATTCGCTGGGTTTAGCTGATCCCGGTGCAGATGGTGTCACGAGACACCGACACAGTTTTTATCTGCCTGTGATTACTGCAACTGCAGCGTGAGACCTTAGTCCACAACATCACAGATCGTAATGTTTCTCAAAAAACGACTCTTTGAATGAACGAATGAGCACAAAGTAAATGAGAAGCACCAGAAGGGCAACTTTTTAAATGTGTAATAATTACATTTTATAATGATGAATGATTGGTTGATCTAAATAAGCTGTCAAATGTGTCTCTAATCTTATTGGTTGCCAAATTGAATGGATTACTACTTCTGACTTCATCGTAACATCCTGTCCTTATAGGATGCAGGATACCTTGAAAAATACATTTTAAACTACGTATGAAGTCATTTTGTCTGACTTATTTAAACTTATTTTTGTCACTTTTCATATAATTGCGAATGTTGGGGAATGATTTTCTGATCAATGAAAGCTTTCATTGATCAAAATATTAGAATATACATTTGCAAAAATCGACCCATTCTCCCCAGTGTGCATGAGTGAGACTGTTTAAGAGAACATCTTGTCAGAGCATTTTTATTCTTCAAATGTTAATTGCTGTTCTGGGAAATCTGGCATCCGTACAAGCGTAAATAGTCAACCTCTGCGGATCAGTGCCAGCAGTGATTCGGTGAGGAGGCGGCCAAGTGGCAGCCTCATGCAGAAAGTCTACAAAGGGGTATTTAAATCTGTCCATCCATTTTTATAATGACACAAGTGCAGCCATGCAGAGCCCTTCATCATACCGGGTTTCAAATTAGATTTGACCAGAGCTGCCAGCGCAGGAGCCAGGTTCGAACTGTGAAATGGAAAAAGGTGAATGTTTCTTTTTTGTCTCCAAACTCAGAGCAATTACACGACAATTCAGAAAAGGAAACGACTGCAATTTAATCGTTGAATGGAAATACATGTTGTATTTGAACGCCCAATGACCTTGTACAGAAATTGTAAATTGAGCCTCAGCTGTTATTAAAGTTACACAGGGTTTTCTGAGGGTCTCAAATAAAAATCACCAGATGCAGATATTTCATTTATATTTCAAGTGTTTGCTGACCTGTTTTTTGACCTTAGTGCAATGATCACTCTTGTATTTAAAGGAAAAACAATATTACTTTATAATAAGTGTTTTCTTTTGAGTCTCCAGTGATAAAATGTCCGGTGAAGCTAATACAACAGAGGTTTGTTAGAAACAGGTTCGTTAACAGATGAAACAAACCTACTGTTGGTCTACAGATACCAGGATGTGAAATATCAGTGTCAGGAAATACTTTCATAACGAAAAGGTCAGATCCCAAAACTACAAAACCATCCTGGGCCTTGAAAGAAACTATTAAATTTAAGGGCGGATCCAGGATTTAGTTTTAAAACGTTCTTTAACTATGTTTTATGACCAATAACCATTCACATTATTCCACCACTTCCTCTTAAGAACTAGACAATCATCTGATAGTTCGTCCTTGGTGGAGGTTTGATCGTTGACTTTGGGTTTTATTCCACTTCGGTTGTTGGTATTTTCACCTTTACTGGACAGATGGAAGCACAGGTACTTCACAAGGGGACATTTAGGGTTGTAACATGCAATAACCGGATATTTCAACGATTCTGCAACCAGGATTTTGTTCTGCACTTCTTACAGTGTTTAGTTTCTCTTTGTGAGTATCTCATCAAAGCCAGGACAGAATAAAGACATGATGAAATCGATCAGTAACTTTTTTAACATCTAACACATCTTCTGTTACTAGTTGATGGTATCCATGTATCCCTCGGTACCTCAACTGAGAGATATTACAAGTTTGTTTACCTCCACTTTATCTTATTATCGACATCAGATCATTATTCACTTTTGAAACTTAGGTTTTATTGACAACAACGGAGCGTGAGCCTAAAAGCCAGAACTCTCCGATTCCCCTGAAGTATTCAGCCACTGTTATTGATCTGAAACCCCATCAATCCCCTGCAGATACATTATGATCACTTTGTGCTATGGGGCAGAATCAATCTTAGTTATGGCTCCTATAAACTGCTGGATTCACATAGTGCCAACAGGCAGAAAGATGGTTTCAGATGTTGTTGTGACAAGCAAGTTTTATCCCCTTCACTGGCAACTGTTCAAACACGGAGCGTCTGAGCTGAACAAGGCCATTCTTGTCCAGGTCTGTGTCAGTGAAGTACAGCAGGTGGAGAAGGGGGTTCATTCATTGGCCTCTCAGCAACTAAGCATTTAAAACCTGGCTCAAAAGACCTGCTTGTGCTCATCTGTTTTCCCTCAGAGCTCCGAGATCCATCAAAAGCACTTCGGTGAAAGCAAATTCGACAAAAGAAGGAATTAAGAAGATTTTTTTTTATATTCAGAATTATATCCTGCTATCTGTTGCAGAGCAGCATCGACATCAAAAGTTGAATCAAAATTTGTGGGAAAAGCCTGTGCTTAAAAAAAAAAAAAGGAGACGGCTTTCAAAGCAGTTGCTGCTCGACAACAATGCAGCGACTCATGGCCAACAAAGCCGGAGAAGGAGAGATTATACGTCCTGTACTCCTCTTTGTAGCCTGTTTACATAATCCCTACAGTCTCTCATCAAGGAGCGTGGATGAAAAGCTTTCATCGACTCTCTGTGGAAAACCTGCTTTCGTCTTTGAAGCTCGACACTGTGGCCCGACGTGCACACAGGTGTTCCACTTTCACTAAACGCCGAGCAGGATAATTAAAACTCCCGGCGACAATCTGCAGCCACAACGTCTGTCTCTGGGGAGACAAAACACCGAAGCACCGGTCCTGTGCAGTGTGGGTGAGTTGACCATAGTGCACCGTCATACTATGCATCATTAATCATTACGGCTGAAGCCAAGGATAATAAATGGACCAGGGCTTAATACAATGAAAGGCCTGTAGCTGCACGGACCGAGATATTCGGGTTTAAGGAAAAAACAGCAGCTGCCTGTAAATCAGAGGGCTCAGTATTTCATGGCTCCCTGCTCTCTCTCCATCAGTCGCTTTCACATGCAAACCTTGTATCTCCAAAACGTCAGCTTTATGGAGGAAATAAAAAAAAACGTCTTTGTTTACAGTTTGAAGAGAATCCAGTTTCGAGAAGAGGGGAAAGGGTTCACGAGCCCGAGAGGTCAGCGAATTATCCCAACCTATGAAGCATATAATCATCCAATCGGCCCCTTCTGGAGTTACAAGGTTCGTCCCCGGCAGGAATGACAGACGTGTGTTGGTGGAATCTGTCAGAAAGCAGCTGGGAATCGAACACTTTGGATGTGTAACAGGGAAAAAAACAATAAAAAAAGGACCATTAAAGGAATCTTGACTCTTTGAAAACACGGGACAGCAACGTTCATTTTTCAGTGAAACGATCCGTGTCGCCCTGCGAACCCACGACCACCCCCGTCCTGCCGGGTTTCTCCTCTACCTGAACGGTGCAGCAGAAACAGAAGCAAATGAAAAGCAGATTTCCCCTTTGCCCATCAAGCTGGGAACACTGGGCGCCACCTGGGTGTTTTATTGGTACTGAGCTGCTAAATCGGCTTATTATGCAGAGCTATTATCGCCCGGGAGTTGAGGAAACTTTACAGTGTTGGCAAAGGTTTTCGTCTGTTTCCTATTTTTTTTTTCATTATGCCTCACCTGCTTTCATTCGTTCTTATCCTCCCATTGTTTTAGTTTTTCACTCTATTTTTTATCTCCCAACCTCCATCGCTTCATTTTGATTTATCTCCTTTTCCTGCTCTGTCATTCCTCCTGTTTTTTTTTCCTTTGCCGTTCTCTCTCATTCTTCATCCTCCGTCTGTTTTGCTTCTTGCTTTTTTCCCGTCCCCCTGTTTTCACGGCTTTCATCCTCTTTTTGTAACATTTTCACTCACTGTCCTGTTTTTCTCATCTCTCTGGTTGTTTTTCCTGAAGCTGTTTCTTTTATAGCTCATTCTCCCTCACTGGTGTTTTATTGCCACTGTGGAATTCTTTTTTCTACGTTTAGCCTTTTTCCTCTCACTCTTATTTGTCTCGTCTGCCTTCTCCGATGCGTTTCCCTCTTTGTCTCTTTTTGTTTTGCCCTCCCGTGCCTTTTGCCTTCTCCCTCTGTTTCCCTCCTCCGTCAGCAGCGAGCCGCCCTCACCAGGGCTGCTGCAGAGTTCATCTCAGGACAAAACCCTGCTGCTGCTGCTGCTGCTGCTGCTGCACACACACCGTTTGTCGACCGAATCAAAGTCTTGGGTGTAACGGGGCCCGGGGACAGATGGAGAACAGTGAAGAAGAAAGATTCTCGGAGTTTCACTGACGCAGACTAAGGGGAAAAGTATCGAGAGGACAAGGATGCCACACGATATCACCGATGGACGCTGTTCAGTGGTGTTTTGCACATTAACGCATGAGAGAAAACTAAAAGCTGGCACAGACTCCGGCCTCTTGGCTTCAATTTTGCGATGTTTGCTCCGACTCGCATCTGCCAGCATCCGAATTTGTTTTGTCAAGAGTGTTTAACAGACTTGACCTGATTCGACTTTCATAGCAGATTTTAATCAGCAGTCTGACTGGATATCAGTTGTCACAGCGTGGGCCGCGCACCACAGCACGGTTGGAGATTGAAGGCTCTGATTCAAGGTGGCAGTTTTAAGAAATATATATATATATATATATCACTTTTATACATCTAGCGCTCGTCTACAATGATGCAATAAGAAAAGAGGAAATCACTCAGCGCGGAATCCTCGCCAGCACTCGGGCTAATGCCAGAGAGATTGTTTTTTTCCATTCAACAGTTGAAATTCAACTCAAAACCAGATTAGCCACACTCGCAGCATTTCTCTGGGGATAACGCTGGGCCAGGCCGTCATCTTTCCAAAACCTGAGCATGAAATATTTCCACAGCTATTGAATATATTTACAAGGAATGTGGTAATTCATGGTGAGCAGAGGACGATCCCCAGGAAAACTGCAGTTCAAAATGTCCACACATCAACAACAACACGGCCTGTTAGCCTTCGTTTAAAGTGGTCGGCTAACGATGAATGTGATGTACTATGTTAGCGTGTTTTTGCAAACTGTGAGAACTTGGTAAAGTTAAAGCTGCAATTAATATTTATACTTAATAACAGAACAACTTTGTTTTACGTGAAAGTGTGTAGCTCATTGAGTAGTTACCCAAATCTGCCTCAGCGCATTTTATCTTTTAGCTCAATTACAGACCACAGCTTCACCTTTTTGCTCTTCATTACTCTCATCGTCTTCATTTCAGGTGAAAACATACACTCTGTGCTGATTGACAAGTAGACGGGCGGCTGTGGCTCAGAGGGGAAAATGGGTCGTCTAAAGCAGAAGGTTGGTGGTTCGATCCCCGTATCCCACCGTGTCCTTGTCCGTTCCATTAAACCTCAGAGCTCGAAATTACCAACCGCCGAGTCCGAAGTTGCAACTGGAACGCCCCCTCAAGTTGGAATTTCGATTTGGAAGGTCAGAGGAACCTCACCAATGAAATGTGAACACGTTAGCATTGCCTTTGTGGGGTTGTAAGCTAGCTTGAGTGTCTCCTTGCAGAGCCAATAACATTTAACGATTCTTTGGGTTACGTGTGCAGCCAAGTTTTCTTCCGCTGAGAGCATCACAGCGCAGCTAGCATAGACTCCCGACACATTGGGTGCTGCATGGTCTCTACAGTGTTGTGCGGCGGTTTGCTGACTGAGGTGTCTGTTCACGCTGGAGACCTTCACTGCCCATCACTCACATCACTGGCCAAGCTTTTGTGTTTGACACCGAACCCTGAGAGCAGCTGCTATTCAACACAACCAGTGCATGACGCTCTGAATGTGGACTCCCCTAAATGTGAGCGAGGCCTGACCCGGCAACCCTGAACTTCCGCACGTTGCAACCTCCCTGCTCATTAGCACCGACCCGATTCCAGGTCAAGAGAGAGCACCCCCCCACCCCCCCTCACACTTGGTCTTTTTACACACTGTCTTTCTCACCCACATTCACACACTGTGAGCCTCTCTTTGTCCTGCTTGTTTTATCCCTGTCTCTCACACACACACACACACACACACACACACACACACACACACACACACACGCACGTAATGACACACACGTTGCTGATCAAGGCAGCCGAGCAGGAGTCTGACCTCATTAGGAATCACGGCAGCGAGCCAGGGAGAGGCTGTCGATGAATGACCAAGAAGCTGGAGGGACTGACAGCAGGAGATGTGAGAGTTCCTCTCTGTTGTGGTGGAACTGGGAAGCTTCTGTGCAGCTATGGGTTAGACTCACTCAGGCCATTCTGTAGTTTTTTTATATAACCCATGCTAAGATAATATAAAATAAACTGAAAACATGCCAAGTATGGACTTTATGAACATTAACATGAAAGCTCTGACACTAAAAGCTTGTTAGTATGCTGACTTGATCATTTAGTTGCTATGGCACCAACAACTAATTGGGTTTTAAATCTGGGTTTTGAATGTATATGAATGTAATGTGTGAATGAGAGACAGAGAGACAGACAGACAGACAGAGAGACAGACAGACAGAGAGACAGACAGACAGACAGATTATTGTATACCATGGTTAGACGGTTCCTGTTCCACGATGGAACCTTATAAATGCAACATTTTCAAAGCAAACAGCCCAATCCAAAGCCCTTTCTCTGCTCCTCTGTCACACACAGGCGACCATTCATCAGGCCATTTCTTCCACGGCTTTCAACAGGCATGCCTTTGCATTAGTGGCTGGTGAAAAATCTCTCATTTTCTCATTTTTTTCCATTTACATTTTGCAAGTTGCTGAATGGGAAGAAAGTACTTTCAATCACACACGGGCAGGTTCCTACTTAGTCTTCTGGATTTACGACGACGGTTGACCTCAGCCGGCCGGTTGCTTTATATTCAACAGATACTTTACAGGTAGTCCTCTAAGTAATTGTAACATTTATGAAGTCGGGAGCGCCGACATGCTGCCAAACGCCGAGAATGACAGATTGCCTCAGCGCTGCGAGGATGTATGGGTTCGCCGTCGTCACAATATGTCCGACTGAATGCATTATCAACCCGTGTGCTGGGATCACTCAAATCCCAACCAAGGTCCACAGACAGATTAACATATAAATGAAACTAAAGGCGAGATCCTGCCCTTCATTTCTCATCTGTTTAGGCCCATGATGTAAAGTCGGGGAGGGTTTCGGAGGAGGTGTCTCCTGGAATAGATGTCAAGCTTTTTATGTCAGATCGTAGAAAACATCTGCTCGTTGTCCTGATCGAGCAGAAAATGCTTCCTACTCGAGAGAACAGCCTCTGATCCGGGATTTTAAAGTGCGACGTGAATGAATTACATAAAATAAACACAAACTTATTTTCCCAAGTCGTGAAGATAATTACATTTTGTAGTTTTGACTGTTGTTCTTTTGAAAACTCAGAGCAGGAAGTATAATTAATGCACTGCACGACTTTATATAATACTCTGTGGATTCATTCCTTAATAAAGTGGTGTTCATTTTATTAGGCTTTCAACATATTATGCAAGAAATGAACACAGTGTCTCAAATAAGTCTCCCATGAACAAAGTAACTTAATCAGTTATTAAATATTAAAATCTATGTTTCCTCAGTCAGCTTTAAATTACTGGGGCAAAGAGAAATGGCCTCACCTCACAGGTACAAATTACTGTAATACAGAGGTAACACCTATTTTAAAAGCTATTTACAGATGAGTGTCCAGTGAAATGAATGGATGTGATGTGCTGACTTCACAGTGCAAATCAACCGCGATTAGTTTCTCTCTACAGCAGCTTTTTAACTCGAGAGCTTAAGCAAACACGACTCCGACTGGTTCTGTGAAAAGCTTTTTTTCTAAACCCCGTGTTTGTTGTAGCTGTGCAGTCAACAACCAGCACATCCAGCGACATCACCGTATAATTGCACGTTGCGCCTAAAAGAGCTGTTGCTATTTTCATCAGTGCACGTAAACAATGTTTAGCAGCAGATCTACGTGGAGCGACACCGTGTAAAGTGAAACACGGGGACCGAGCGGTAATCTAATTTTAAAAACGAGAAACACCTAATTTGCCAAACATAGCAAACATCTGTTGGTCTCGGTTGCTCTGCTGCAGACACAGCACAGCACAGGATATAATAACGCAGCATAATAAGTACTTGACAAAGTCGAAGGACGGTGTGACCTCACAGGAATAGGACAGTAACACACACGCAGCAGATTTGAGACCAGACGACGCCAAAGTTTCAAAAGGAAATTGAGGTATAATCACTCACTCACACACTAAAAGACATATTAACATGTTAGAAACAGTGCTTGTTAAAGAGACGTGGATATTAAATCAGTTGAAATGTGTTTGTTTCATTCGTTTGCAGTTTGCAGTATAACTCAATGTGTGAAAGTATTTTATAAAACAACTTTAAGTCCTGAACTGTCTGAAATATCAGTTTTGATGTTAGTCCAACTGAGGAATTTGCAGCGGACGGTTTTCAAAGTGTGTCACTTAGACGCTGGAGACCACAACTCCTGCCCCGTCTTCTCCCAGCAGCCGATCTCTTACCCTCACCACTGAGGTTCCTCTACCCTCAGCCCTCAAGGTTGTTACCTAACGTTACTCGAGTCGTTTTAAAGCCTCTGGTGGTATCCTGTGTTTTTTTCTTAGTGTCAGAACTCCAATAAAAAAAAAGACCCAAAAGACGTAATAAAAACGATCCTGCACACGTGTATGTGTGTTGGTGTTTCCAGAGCCACACAGATCTTATTCCTCTGCTGCTACAGAGCCCGACTTTTGTCCCAAAACACTTCGATGAGCCACAGTGAAGCACTGGGTGACATGTCCCTTGATTTACAATGAATTGTGGACACTGCGGCTTATTTTGAACTAACCCCACATACATACACCATGTTGCTGTAAATCACCACCGAGCTGAATCAACTATCTGCTGCTGTTTGACTTTCGTTTTCTTTTTTTTTTCAAAATCAAACCAAGTCCCAGGGTGTGTTGTTCTTTTCGAATAAACTTGAGGGACTCAGATTTGAAGGAATTTGGTCTTTGCACAGACAGGAGGTAGAATTTGGACGGTATGGACAGGGTGGGGGGGGGGTCTGTTGGTTTTGGTGTTTTCACAGGATCTGTTGACCGTAATAAATATTTAATCAGGCTGGACTTTTTCTTGAGGGCGAGCAGATCAGAAAAATGCTGATATGAGTTTGTTTTGGGAGAAGTCATCTTGGAGGACACCGATAAACAACCTTGCTCTATCGTAGAATATGTTGTCTACCTTGTCTACCCCTGATAAATTACTGGAATGGCATTTAACAGAACCTCCACCAAGGCCCAACAGTCCCTTTAAATCCAATCAAATTGCAAACACTCAGACAGATCAGTCCCCTTAATGAGAAATAATAATTTTCTCTTCATCAAGATCCATGAATGTTCCCCTAAGAAATCTGTAGAAATCTAAATACATAACTCTTTTCAGATCTACGCCCGTAACGCATCCCAATCCTTTTAGTAGTTTTTGTATAACCCTGCTGATAACCGAACAACCAACAAACAACCGATTCAACCAAACAACAAATCAACCAGACGAGTGAAAACATAACCTCCTTGGAGGGGTTAATACTTTTCAAAAAAGGGGATCAGGAGGAAACCTTACAGGACAGCCTGGCAACAAGGGACCAGTTGGAAATAAGACGAAATAGCTCTGGACATGAGAAGACAAGAAGAATCATTTTCCTGGCCTCTTCAGTGAATGGAGAGCCTGGTGTCCAGCAGCACCAGCTCCCATTAAAAACCACTGTTCATAGTAAAAAAAAATCAAAACCTTACCAGTCACATGTAATTGCACCAAACAGCTAGACTTTCAGAAAGCATTTATCCTCCTGAGCACTTTTCTCACTTCAGGATAATAAAGGTTTGGATAAGATTGTAAAAAGCCAATTTTGGTAAACATGTTTCAGTACCGTGCAAAAAATAAATAAAAAACAGCAAAGGGCCGAGTGACTCAGCCGAAGTGAAGTGAGGTAAGGGTCTGCAGAGGCCCCTCGGAGAGCAGACCACCCACTCACGTCCCCCATTAGGGCAGCCGGCTCTTCCTGCACATCGACGCCCCTGCAGCAATTTACTGTTCAGCGCGCATGGAGGGCAAACCAACGGTGAACGACTGAGAATTAATGAGACATGGGTCAATGAAATGGACAATGACTAGAGGAAAAAAATGTCCTCGGCCGCGCAATTGAAATTCCAGTCTGTGCATCTTCAGAGGGAAAATATGAACTGAATTAAACTCCCTGCGTTTCCTTGGGTTCTGCTCATTTCTTGTTTAAAACTTAAAGGAGACTGAGATGGGTTTTGGTTCTTTCTTCAGTTTTTTCTTGTCTCCAGTGGGTTTTACAGGTTTTAAAGGAACATAAGGGGAAGTCACTCTCACATATCCATTCATTCCAAGCCCGTCCCTGCCTATAGTGTCTGTTAGAAGTCAAACTCAGAGGAAGACGTTCGCTCCTCGTGTCTGCAAAGACTCCTACCTGCCACACCATGTGTCTTTCATTGCACCTTTAACCACTGTGTGGCCTCCCGACACCAGGCGACTGGCAGCAGGCAGCGTTACAGAATATAGGTCACACTGTGTAAGATGAATAGGTTACACAGCACAATGTGAGGCGGCATCACCATTCAGCCGCTCGACAGGAAGTCATCAACCCCCCCCCCGCCCGGGTTCGTACAGCAGTTTATTAACAATGCAGGAGCGACACGTGTTGTTACCTGCATCCTCTTCCTGTTATGAGACGATGCTGAATATAATGATCATGAACATAATCTGCCTGTAGTATTCAGAGTTTAATGTTTCCTCACGAGAAAGTAAAAGACTTTCATTAATCCACGTGGTTTAAGGGTGTTAATTAAAAAAGGAAGAACTTGCCGACTTGGCTTACTTGAGATTTTTAGGCTGCATGAACCCAGAGCTTCGATATTCAACTTTCAAATTTAAATTAAAATACCACCGATTTTATACGGAAGCTAAGGGACAGCAATTTTCAAGTAAATCGAGTAACTTTATTTCATTATTATTTTATTGATCATTTTATGGCAGTGAGGTTAATGCAACATTAAACATCACTCATGTTATTGGATGCTACTGTTAGTCATGTTTTTTATTGCTTGTTTATCTGTTGTCTGTCTGTTTGTCAGCAGAAAGTATTGAACCAATTATAATAATTTCATCGACACTTGGTGGAAAGATGTGGAGCCAAATAACAAAACTACATTTTGAGGTGGAAGTTTTAATCACTTTGTTCAACATTGTGGCATTTTGAGAGTTTCCACACATTTCCCAGGGAATAATTCATGGATCTTGAAGAAAAAGAAAATGTTTACTGAACCGATATCTGTGAGTGTGTGGAATTTGGTGCAGCTCTATTTAAGGGGTCTGTTGGGCCTTGGTGGAGAGATATATACGTTCTGCTGAGTGACCTTTCTATTGTCGTCTTTTTTATGTTGTGTTACTCTACGAGTTTAGATGCTGATTCTTTTCTTTTTCTTTAATGACACAGTATCTTGTTCCTTCCTGGCATCGTGTGCCGGGCAGTGGGGAGGAATAAAGTACAAGTCAGCTCTGCGCACAGATCTTTGTTAGTTCTCTACATTTCATTTTGATTGTGTTGCACATGGATATTAAGCCTCTAGTGGGCTGCATGTACCTTTGTGTGCGTTCGGGTGGAACTTTCTTGCGGCGAGCTGATCTCTAATAACCTCCCGACACTTGTCATCAAACAGTCACGATGTTCAGGCAAGCATCGGACTTTTTAACAAGGTTTATTTCACGGCTGAGAGGAACGGACGCGCTCGGCGATTGGCCTTTAATCTCCAGAATACTAATAAACAAGTAGAAGAGAGAGAGAGAGAGAGAGAGAGAGAGAGAGAGAGAGAGAGAGAGAGAGAGAGAGAGAGAGAGAGAGGGAGAGAGAGAGAGAGAGAGAGAGAGAGAGAGAGAGAGAGAGA
The DNA here is from genome assembly GCF_022539355.2 of Hippoglossus stenolepis. Classification (NCBI taxonomy): domain Eukaryota; kingdom Metazoa; phylum Chordata; class Actinopteri; order Pleuronectiformes; family Pleuronectidae; genus Hippoglossus; species Hippoglossus stenolepis. Next base: position 24,787,607 of record NC_061489.1, on the reverse strand, counting down.
GAGACCGCAATCAGTTTGCAATCAGACGGGGCGATGACGTGTGCAGCAACATGTGAAGAAGCTCAGTCAGAGAATCAGAGGATCACGTTGGTCCCCGACACAAACAACTGTCACAGAGCAGCTGGAGGTAAAACTGAGACCAACATATTTATTGATTCTGGGATTGATTAATCAGGGAGGAAATAATCGAACGGCTCAAAGATGCATCTGTGTAAAAGTCACAAATCATCAGAGAGCCACGGTCATCAGAGCGTCATGGAGCCCAGCAGGGGTCAGAGGTAAAAGTTTTTACGTAAAGCTTTGAATGAATACGTTTTCAGACCCGGAAAATTGGGGGAATTATGAAGAACGCAGCAGGAAGCAGATGCGTTTACGACAAGAGGAACATTTCCAGAACGTTCAGGTGTGGGGTGGTGTCTGGGTGGAGCAGCGGGGGGGCAGGACATGAACACATCAACGACAGCGTCTGTTCTCGTCACCAAAAAGCTCCCGAGTCTCGTTGTTGACATGTTTGTTGGCGCGTTAGAAACGTCATCTACACGCCCACTCGCTCGCTTGAACTCACTCGAACATTTGCGTTCTCACGTTCAGCTCCTCTGGAGAATGTCCAGACTTCAGTGCAGGTCTGACAGCAGCTTTACAGAAAAGGCAACTGTGGAAAACACAGAGATAAAAAAAAAGTGACCACACATTCAGGTTGAAAGATTAAGTTTCACATGATGACAATTCAATCCTGTGAACACTCTCGCACTATGAGCCTGTTCGGGGCCTGCAGCACTCGAGTCTGGTCTCCAGACGTTTGTTTAAGATCTCAGACTTTTCCCTGCTCTCAATCTCTCCAGCTGTTTTCTCTCTCTCTCTCTCTCTCTCTCTCTCTCTCTCTCTCTCTCTCTCTCTCTCTCTCTCTCTCTCTGCGTCTGTGTGCGACATGCTGCTCCCCCGCCTGCACGCCCCCGATGTGAAGTGTCGCTGTGTTTTCGACGCTGCCTGCCTCACACGGAGCTTTCAGTCCTCAAAGCGAGAAATTGTATCCTGAAATGTGCCGGTGGCAAACCACAAAGACCTCGGCTCATTTAGTACGTGGGCCCTGACGGGGAAAGTTACCGAGAGGAGTCGGAGAAATTTACATCCCACTGAAAAAGTCTGTAAAGTCGTATTCTTTAAAAATCATATTTTCAGCAGATATTATTTCCCAGCTTGATAGAATCCTAACATATAGAGAACGTGACCTTCCTGTTATAACCCCTGGTGGAGAGACATGACAGTTTCAGGGTTACCTTTTAACAGAGTTCAATAATATTCTATTTACCTTTAAAACCTAGAGGGGATCTCTTTTTGTTTTGTTTTTTTAGCTTCACCTCTGTTAGATGTCAAATGCAAAATATTATATAATCTCGGTGAAAAGAGGGACTCAAATAATGCATTATTTATGTGCAATTTGTTATGTATCTAACTAGAAATATAATATGTTATGTATAGCCGCATTATAACGTTCAATTGGAGTTTTCACAACATTTAGCATCATCGACATGTGGTTGTTTCCAACTGCTTGACGATGCAAACAAGATTTTGCACAAAGGAACGGATGTAATAAGGTATTTTGGATGGAAGCAAACATCTCAATGGAGATATTTTTTAAAAGGTCACAGGAACATACGGACATCTTGTTCAGACTATGCTCAACAACATGCAAACAGGAATATGAATGGAATTTTCTAAGATAAGATATCAGATATTATCCCTCTGCACATTTACTATGTATTTTCAGGAGCAGCAGGAGAGACACAAAAACAGAATCATGCAGCGGTGTGTTTTTATGGTTGGTTTGTAAAAGTCACTGCACACGACGGCTTTGTTCCTGTTTTTATCCATCAAATTAATAATATGAATATAACACATTACTAATGGTTTCAGTTGTCATTTGCATTAGTTCCTGTACATTCAGTGGCGTCCTGCAGCTCAGCAACAGCCTCTCAGACTCCTGAGGGTTTAATCATTTCCAAACCAATCAATATCCTCTCAGCGGCCGTCCACACGTGTTGCACGGGTTTCCGTAGTTACCATCCCCCCTTACACACAAACAAACACACACACACACACATATACACACACACACACACAAAAGGTAATGGCAGATGTGACAGGCTATACACAGCGGACAGACAACGACTAGCTTATTTTATTTTATATTTGATTCCATGTGGCTCCCTGTGTTCTCTCCGTAGCTTTGACTCAGTTTACATGGACACAAACATTCAGATACTAACCCGAGTTGAATGAGACACAGCCCTGTAAACAGATGACCTCAACCTGAATGAGGTCACACTCGGAATAAGCACTAACCGAATTAAGACGTGGAGTGTTTCAACCTTCGTCACATTGCGTGTTCGTCTTCATCGCATCATAGCGTTCCACTGGAGTTTGGCCTTTTTGCGACGGCACCATTCGACAGTTGCTGCTCGTTCATGCCCTCGTTGTGAATAAACGAAAACATTTGAAAGGACTCACTCAAAATGCTACGGTAGCATCGTATCATTAAAATATTTTCAAACTGGTGGAATAACATTGGACGTAATGGCAGGAGTCAGACATGTAAACAGGAATATGAATGTAAAGTTCTATTAGCAACTCGTGTAAACACTATAATCAAAATAATTGTGGTGTCCATGTTAGCACAGTCAGTGTTTTGTCATTTGTAATTTCCTCCTGTCTGAGCAGCGTTTGTTAAAAAAAACGATATTTTCCAATGCTCATCTTCATCGTGGGTGAAAGCGCTCGAGGCTGCGGTTCCGCACACGGACTTGTCAAGTCATCGTATTGACAGATAACACATTAGAACGGATTTTGTTGACAAAAAGGCAATAACAGCAGCCTCCTCCTTTAAAAGGGGTTTTCATTCATCTCTGTGGATCAGTGTCAAACGGTATTGAGAGGTTTTGCATTGCAGAGATTTGAGATGGATGGAGGAGAGAGGAAGAAGAGAAGGAGGAGAGAAAAGTTAAAGTCCTGATAGTGTAGCTCTGAATGAAATCAGGACCCATTCAAGAAAAATAAAGTAAAAGTAAATAAATGCATAAATGTCAGTATTATATAAACTTTCGAACACCGTTGATGAGATTCAGATTCTCCTGCTCTCTCCGCCGCAGTCTGCTGTTCTTGTTTGATGAGCATTTCTTTCTCTGCCGGTCTTACAAATTGAATTTCCCTCAGGACAGTAGCCGGTGTTGCATCTTGTGTCTGACGAGCACGTCGGCCGACTCTGAGCGGAGGAACTGATCCGTGCACTCCACTGATTATTGATCTCTGTTTTGCTGAGTCTTCCCAGAGAAGCACGGGACTTCACGGTTTTGTGCTGAGCGACTGTCTCCTCGTGAAATAATCCATGATTTCACATTGAAAGGTCGTTACTGCGTCTCGTTATGTCCACACGCGGGGACCACTCGTTTCCACAGGCACATTCTGCATTAGTGTGTTTATATTGGTCTTTATACCTTTTTTATTGTTTTTTTATTGCCTCGTCTGGAAACACTCCCCTGTTTTTATCTGTTCATTTTGTTTAATTCCCTCGTCTCTAACTCTCCATCCATCCCAATAACAGTCAACAGTCCGTCAGCAGGGGCGGCACAGCGGTTTCCTGGGGGCCCTGAGCTGAGAGGGGGCCCCTGAGAGCCGCTGATCACATCAAGTCCCTGTGATGCAGGATTTCAGAGGTTTGTTTGAAGACTAGAACGTCTAAATGTGTGTGTATGATGAGTCTGGTGGTCGACACGTTGTGAAAGGTCATTTTCCTCTGCATTCCTCTACGTTTAATTCTTATTATCTTTACTGTTATTTATCATATGCACATGGTTTGTTAAGTATTTTGATAATAAAAGAATCGTTTGAAAATTGGAAATCATGTGGTTTGATATCAAGTCTTTGTTTGGAGGGGGGTTTGGTTCAACGTAGGAGGCCCCGGGTCCCTCAGGACTTGGGGCCCTTGAAACGCTCCTGTGCATCAGTATGAGCTGAATGAAGCGGCAGCGTCTGTCAGCTGATCGTGGAGGTGGGAATGAGCCGAGAGCGTTTCACGTGTGACTGAGGTTCCTTTGCTTCAACACTGATCCATCCACGAAGAGAAGAGACACTTTACTTCTCTCCACCATCGCTCCTGTCGTCCTAAAACACGACAGAATAGTTAATATCGGCTGAATATTCACTCTCCTGCAGCAGGTTTGCTGAAGCTGAGCGTGACTGCGCTGCACAACAATGTGCTAACGACAGAATGCTAACGTTCACAGAAAGTGATGACTTTGGCTGCGAGTGAGCTTCTGGGCGTGTCCCGTTCCATTCATCTTCCTCTCTCTCTCTCTCTCTCTCGCTCTGTCTGTCTGATCGCACTGGCTCGTTAAAGATGGGGGTGGGTACAGGGGGATCAGTGTGTGGGGTGGGGGTTCACAGGTGCAGCCGAACTGGGATGTGCCGTGGTTAATGGTGTCCTCGGATCAATTATGGCCCCGGTGGAGGCGCGGTGTCTATACATATTTAATGACTTATCAGCGGATGCGAGCCAGGCTGCCCCCCCCTCCCCCTCCACCCACACTTACACGCCCTCTCACCGAAATCCACCAGCACTCATCTGCCTCCCCCATCCTCCCCCACCCTCCTCCTCCCTCCAGGCCCAGATGAAAGAGAGGCTTGACTTGTTAGCACCCGGCGTCACTTAGGTCCGGACAGGAAAGTGGGGCGTCCCAGCAGGGGGGCCTGGCCGGCTTCACCCCGAGCGATGGGAAGCTCCTGGTTGCTGTTGCTCGTCTTTGTCTGCAGCACGTGTTGTGTGTATATGATTATATATGATACAGGCGCTTGGAAACGTTTGAATCAGAGAGATGAGTCCGTGTTGTGTCTAAGTTTGATGATAGAACAGCAGAAAGGATTTTGAAACATAATTTTTCATAAATTACCTACGCAAAGGAGGCTATATCTCCATCTAAGTTGTTTTAATTGTCTGTTGAATAATAAATGTCTTTTCTTTAATATTGCGAATATGGCGTTTCTCCTTATTTCGTTGATTTGTTCAGAGAATAATTCATGAATCTTGATGAAAAAACCCAGATCAATTTAATTATGTTTTCAGAAAGGGAGACTGGAAATTTGTGCTCTTCTGAGTAGCACTTGAGTTTAATCTCAGAATAGAGATTTTGATTATCAGCTCTACTAATATTGTCACCATCCATCCAAGCTACGAGATTGTGAAACAATGTTTATGCTCCTGTAGAAGCCACAAGTCTGTATGATTAAGATTTGTTGTATTTACGATGCCAAGGACTACGCTACCCATAATCCTCGGCGGTAATAGAAACGTCTGATTGGTGGGGGCTTGCTGTTACCATGAAAACAATATCACAACCACAAAAATCACGTCAACTACGATTCACACCAGGTTACTACACTATACACGATATGAAACGGTATAAATACACATTATGTATTACATAATATCCAAGATATATACAAGATACAAGCTATAATACATCACAACAACAAGGTTAAAATCAATTCAATTGATTTGCAATGGTTTGTATTTCCTTCACTCTTTAAATAATCATAGTTCTTTTCTTCTTCAAATGTTTCCTGGTCAGGATTCATCTCGTAGCTGATCTTTCATCATCTATCTTTCATCCATCTATTGCAGTGGTTCGGCCATTTCTCCTTTCTCTTGTCCCTGATGACTTCTATGAATGGACAATGTGAGACCTCTCATGAAATCCCACAGCAGCATGTGGATGGAAGCCATTTTGGTTGAAAGGTGCAAAGGCCCTGCAATTATGTTGGTGGGGGTTGGGGGGACATGAGAGGTGGCTGCCGGAGGCTGTTGGCCAGGAGCCGGTCGGTAACGCTTTGTAGTCGCCTGCTGCTCCAGAGATATACGACGGCGCTCTGTGCACTGACGAGAAAGACAGAAAACAACTGGTGTAAAATGAGCCAGTTTTAGTTTCAGACACGGCTTCGGTTTGTTCCAGGAAACGTCTGAAATACTCAGGACGACAGCAGCACTCCAAACTCCTCATTTCACTAATGGAAATTGGTGAAACGGACTTAACAGAGTCGCATCTCAGCCGTCAAACCCAACGGCCAGATGTTTTCTGATTCTGCAGCACAGAGGGACAGAATAAAATCACATATGGCAGCGGCGGATACGAGGACACACACTGGAGTTGTCATTATTGTACAAGAGACTGGTCCTGATCTAATTTTAGAAGCGTGCAGTCGCAGCTCTGCTCTTTGTCTCGTAGCAGAGTTTGAATTGGTACAAAGAATGTCTTGAGCCTGAAAATGTTAAAGCTCAGAGCGTTTCCTGATCAAACAAAACATCGTCTCAACCTGTGAGAACGGAGATTAAAACCCTGCTTCATCCTCTGCTCTCGATAATAAAGTTCAATGCTTGAAGTCATCAATTGTTAAACTTGAAATGTCACCGTCTGAGGAGGGAGAGGAGGTGGACTTGACTTGACAACCATTACCTTGCATTAAAAGCCAAATGTGGAATCACTGTGACATTTTTAGTGCAGTGTCAAGTAGGTGCTGAAATGTCGACAGTAGGAAAAAGGGTTTTTCTTAGAATAAACTCTAAAGGTCTTTGCACATCGAGTATTCTTTGTAAAAATAGTCATGTACAGAAACCTTTGCACGATGAAGTACGATGCGTTTCATTGTTCTATTTGTTCTCAAAAAATCTGCGTCAGTAGATTAAATGGAGTCGAGCAGCGAGGAGGATTTTTAATGGTCCGTCCAATCGTGAGAAGTCGTCAGGAACGAGGAGAAATTCATCTGCTGATCAAGGAGCTGTGAAATGATCTCGATCACTTCCACGTGTAACTCAGGATGTCAGTGATCCGGTTTGATGAGATGCAACAACTTTGACAGATGCGGAAATCAAACCTGTGATGTTTTAAATGTGCAATAAAAATCCAAAATCGGACATAAATCAAGGACTTGATGCTCAAAGACCTTTAGTCTTTCCGGGCCACAATTTCAACAGCAAAGTTATTTCTTCATCTCTCTCCGAGAAACAAGGTCACGAGGAACAGGGCGATGATCAGCCAACCTTCTCTTTTCTGTAATAAAACCCCCGTTTACGTTTTATTGCCTCTGCGAAAGGTCAGATTGAGAGTGAAACGCAGCAAAGGCCCCAAGTCGGAGTCCCGAGCTGGAAACTGCGATTGGCTGTTGTCGTTATGAAAAGATCCCGACAGCGCCAAGTGTCAGACACGCCCACCATCAAAGGTTAAAGCAACGCACACGTGAGAGTGTGCAGCACCATGTGAGCTACTGGGCACAGCGATCTGTCCCTGACCATGTTCCTCACCTGAGTCATTATACTGTCCCACTCTGACTCGAGGCCGCGGTTTCTCTCTCTGCGTCTCTAGTTTAAGACCCTGCGGCAGAGAACCTGGTTTTCAATCAGCCTAAAAGGGCACATGTCACTCTGCTGCTCGTCCACTTCCGCTGGCTACTCACGGCCGACAGAATCAAATTCAAGTCACTAATGCTCGACCACAGAGCGACGGCTGGGTCTGCACACGTTACCTGAACCTTATCGTATTGATTTATGCTTCGTCTTAGCCACAACATTTCTCCAAGGCGATCACAGACCGGACGGCTCTGGTTTGTGGTTTCCTGATTCAGTGGAACGAGCTACAAAATGCTATCAGAGCGGCAGCGTCCCTCCCAGTCATTAAGAGACTCATCCTAAATCATCCTTTGTTCCTTTACACCTTAAAACGCTGAACTAACACAAACTGTGCATGTTTTACAACTTTCTACTACACTTGTGTCAAATGTCGTATATTCTCTGTGATTCATCAGATTTTCCAACTTTAAGTTTTCTAACTGTTCTGACGCTTAGGAAACTCAAAAGTTTTCCTGTCGGCTCCCCTTGGGAATAGTTTGGAAAATGTCAGAGAAGACAAATTTCTCAGGATGATGAAGAAGACGCCAATGAAGACGTCAACTTGAAAAGACGAGGAGACTCGAGAGCTTTTAGCGATAAGTCCCGGTGTCGTTGCTGTAAACAAACAACACGTCTCCATGTTCTGCAGGGTTCACCCTTCGCCTGAATGATCCGAACATTTTCACATGTGACCCCCTCCTGCTGCGTTCTTCATTTGGGAGGGGGGGGGAGGGGGGGTGTTTACAGGGTGTTTACAGGGTGTTCACGAGGGACGGGCCACCGTGTTGACAGAGCGAAGACAGAAAGTCTGTCCCTCCTCTCACATGGAGTCACGTCCCGTTGTAACCTCTGGTAACTGCTCCCCAGTCACCACTCGGTGTTGGGCTGTGTCTCAAGCTTCGATCGCTGAGGCGTTAGTCATCACAGAGCACCGACCACAGCATGACATCACGCAAATGTCATGAATTCTTCAGATCGCTCCCTCTGGTTAGTGAATATGAAACTGAGCAGCAGCGTATTAGACAGAGGCTCGTTTGTTCAAGTGTTTCTGATAAGTTTGGTTTTGATTTGTGATTTGATTATATAAAAATTGATGAAACATGATTGACAGCTGAGATTGGTCAAGCATTTGTATCAGCGGTACCTACATCCGAGGCACAAAATGGCGACGCCCACTTTCAGGATATTTTGGCTTCATTTTTGTACGCAGGAGGAAGAGGAGACTTCCATCTTTATTTCCCATCTATGTTTTTGACCAATATGGACATTGCACATTGAATAAAAGTAGAAAAATATTCTAACTAATAAAAAGTGAAGTCAACTAAAGTCAACTATTGCATTATTAGTTCCATGCACAACCGATGCCAAGCTGATGTTAGCTAACTCCAGTAGATATTGCAAAACAGTGCAAGTTTGCTTCACTTCATTTCACATTTAAAAGATTTTATTGATACAAAAAACCACAACTGCTGCAAAACAACATTGTTTTTCATCTTCATCTTTAAAGCTGCCCACTCGCTGCTGCAGCTACGAATGTTAGAAACTCAGATATGCAGACAAACAAGTGCTGCGTTTACAGTTTTATCGAAGCTAAACCATCGCTAACAAATAAAAACAATAAAGAATGGTGAGAGAAAGGTCACCGGGGGGGAGATGTGACATTTAACACTTCCTCTTTAGCTCGAGTGCATCCAGTTGTCTGTGGGCGTTATTTTTTTTCCCTCAGAGGAATTTAATCTAACACCGAATCCAATTTAAAGATAAATGCTGAGCGAGAACGTATCCAGACATATGTACAGCTGTTGACATATTACTCTACTGTGTGTGTGTGTGTGTGTGTGTGTGTGTGTGTGTGTGTGTGTGTGTGTTGTGAATGAGGTCTCAAGGTGAAAGATATGTGTGTGTGTGTGGGGGGGGGGGTTGTTGTGAGCTGGCGAGTCCTACAAATTGCTTCGTGGGAAAATACTTTGTTTATTCCGATTTAACAAAAAAAATAAACGTACCAACAGCTGTGACTCTGGGAATTCTCTGGACGGGCTCGCACAGATGTAGTGTGTGACGTGTGTGTGGCACTTTATGAGTGTGCACGTGTGTTTCTGTCACAAGTTTTTGCCTTTAGGCTTCAGAAGAGCTCAATACTAAATCCAGCAATTTCAGCAAATGAAGAAACTTTCACTAACAGTGCAACATTAGTCCGACCACACGATGTCAGCCTGGATCGGAAGGATTTAGAATTCAAACGCAACAACATCTGGAACTTCTTACGATGTCCTAACAGAGATGGGCATTATGTTTATTTTATTAATCTTCCACGAAGCGTCTCGACACCTTTGTGACGTTGTCCAATAGGAACACAGCCGACAGGTCTCTAGTTCCTTTTCAGGCCGTGAAAATATCTCTTTGTATGAGATGCGTTCTGATCCATAAAACCCTTCAGCTTTATGGATAATGACTTGCTAATGGCCGTTTTTTTCAGGGAGGTTATGGGGTCTCCTGGGTGGCAGAATATATTGTTTCCATTAAGCTTGCTCTCTTGGCCTCTTGGCTTTGTCCCTTCACCTTCCATCTCTCCAGGGAAACACTCCACAAGTTCCCAAGTGGCTTATTTAGTTGTCAGCCAGCCTCAGCCTCAGCAGCCCTCTGGCCCAGCGCTCTGCTTGTGGCGTCGGGTTCAAGTCCTCTTATCGTGCTGAAGTGGAGCTGCTCTGTGCGACCAGAGATACCTCGTGCAGGCCGAAGAAAGACGAGGAGGGGAACGGAGGCAAAGCTAAATGCTCTGAAGTGAGAGGGATGGAAAACAGTGGAGGGAGAGGAAAAGAAAACAAGACGCCTCTTTTTTTAACAGTGGTGCATTAGTGTGTTCTGAAGTGTGTGTTGCTTGTTTGATGGAATAAGAAAAAGAAAATTGGTCCTTTTAACGCACTTAAAAGGATCGAAGATAAGTGGTTAGGCTGTTTTCGAGCATGACTGGAAAATCTGCAAATAAAGAAAGAATAAATCTTTTGAAATTTAAAAAATGTGGAACTTTAAGTCCTTGAGTATCCAATCAGGCTATTCTTCAGTGTTTCTATTGATTGTGCAAAAAAGGGCTGAAAATTGCCATTTTAAAAGTCCACAGTTAAACTGGTAATTGACGTTTTTATTTCGGTTTTCTTGTGCTTACTTCTAATTTCTCTTCATTTTCGAGCTGTTTTGAAAGAAGAATGAAGAAAATGAAGCAAACCTGTGACGTCTGTCGTCTCACAGCAGGAAACACGCTGCAGATAATAATATGTTCGTTAAAATAAGCAGTAAAATGATCTAAAAATGATCTGGAACCTGTAAATAACATGTAGATCTGAAAACAATGAGAATGCATTGGGCTACATGAGGTCACATATGCATGCACTGTATTCTGTGCAGCCTCCCTGCAGAAGAAGATTTACACTGTGCTGTCATGGGCGTGTCATAGACGGATATTAGAGTCCTCTCTGGTCGCACCATTAACACAATGAATGGGGGCCGAAGTGCCCGGCCTGTAGATAAACAGGAGGATGCCAGCCTGCAATGGATTGTCCCAGTGCCACATCTGTCACAGAGCTAAACAGGAGCTGATTGCACAGGACACTGGGGGGGAGAAGGCGATTTGGTTTTGATTTGGCTCAGAGTCAAAAGATTTCTCGCAGCTCCTTATTCATCCGACTATTCATGCGTCTCTCCAAAGTCCATTCTTGCAGGAAACTTTTCTGCACGGTGGCTTCAGCAGCTTCCCTGTTTCTCATTCAGCGAGATGCATGTATTCACATCCCGGAGCTTTGCAGTACAATTAGTTCGTCTTCTGTCGGCGACTGAGCAGCTGCAGCAGAGCAGGTGGCGGGTAAGTGCTTCTCTAAAGCACGGGCCCCGGGTGGGAGGCAATAATTATTTACTCGTCCCATCCAGATTCCTTCCAATTGATCTATGGATCCAAACTCTGCACTTTATGTAACGGCACATAGTCAAGAGTTCGTAGAGAGTGAAAACCAGTGCTGGGTGCAGAGTGGTTTGCAGCAGCACCTTATTCTGAGATGACATTTAGAAAGGTTTTGAAGTTGTCACTAATGTGTTCTTCAGGCTGTGAACCAGCTTTTTGTTTGCTGTTAATCCTCCGAAAGCTTCACACCTGCTTTGTGCCTCAGCTCCTTGTGCCTATTGAAGCATTTGACCTTTGACCTTCAGGGGAAAAGCTGCCGAGCATCTGGACCACAATTAATTTACTAAGAACTTATCAGAGCTGCTGCCTCACATTATTAAGAACCGTTAATATGGAATTATTAACATTACTTTGAATCTCACTATAAGGAATTCATTTCAATTGTTGAATAATTTTTTGTTTAACATTTGAAATTTAAGTTTGTAACCATTTTATAATTGATTTCTGATAAATTAACCCAATAGCAAATTGATTAACATATTATAAGTAGGTCAAACAGTCTCAGTAAACTAAATTTAAATTTTACAACTGCAGATTTGATTATTGGTTATTATTAGTGACCTTTATTCATAAATGCAGACTTGACAGACAGATTCTTAGAAGGTGAGAAACTCTTTACTATTCATAAAGAATTGTACTAGATCATTTAGTAATTTTTATTAATTAATTAATTATTTACAACGTATAAAACCGTTTCTTCTCTTTGTACTTGCATTCTTAAACATATTTAAGTTTAGATAAGATAAGATAAGATGATCCTTTAATACTTGGCCATCCATCTTAATGACCTTGAGTCAAAATGGCAGAATTCACAGAGATGCATTCACTCTCATTCAGGCCCATTTAAATATTGTACCTGTGAGAAAGTTGTGACTAGAACCTAAGAAAGTCACAGAAGCTGATTCTGAAATCGACGACAGCACCAGAGACGACAAACCCCGGTGACGGATGATGACACCGGGCGTCTTTTCCCTCGGCTCTGCCTCTATAGTAAAGATTTTCCGACGGTGGGAGCACAGACCGGGAAGCATCGATAAAACTAGAGTCGCTTAGAACAGACAAACAAAAACACCCTTGAGACAGAGCAGTGGATTAAATCGAGCTGAACGCTCATTGAGAGCAGATTGCTCTGAATGTCTTGCTCCAGGACGCTGGCGCAGGATTAAAACCTGCAACCTTTTCACTAACCACCCTGTCACCCTGAGAGCCAATCAGCACTTTGCATTAATTCCTCTGGAGTCATTGGATTGACATTCACATCCGATCCACCGGGGGCGGGGGGGAGTGTGGTCAATGATGTCGGCAGCCTTCAAATGGCAGAGCGATGGCCGGCGGTGGAACTGATGGAACACAACAAAAGATCGATGCACCTCCGCACTCATTTAAATCCGACGTCTTTTCATATTTCACGTCACAGGGTTGACATTTTTAAATGACGCGCGTTTAGCACTAATGGCTTTGTGAGGATAATATAAACAACACATTAACGGCCCCAATTCAGAAAGAGAGAAAATGGATCCGACCCGGAGTCGATTCTACTCGTGTTGTCAGCCCGGTCTCGGGATTAAGGTCTCCGGTTACTCTGCCAGCCGCCGACAGATAATTAAGAACTCCCTGCACTTTGTTCCTGTTGGTAATTTGTGAGCCACGGGCGAAGTTGTGACAAATTACCGGGGACGGGGCCGCACACAGACGATCTCAGGTGAAAGGAGATTATTGATTTTGCAGAATAAGGTATTAAAGGTAATAAGTTCACAAAGTACGGGTTGTTCTGCTGAGGTGCATTAAACACACTGTGCTTTCTCTGTTGGGCTGAGGAACCAAAGCTCTCACTCAAAGGCATCGTGTGTTCATTTAAAAACAACAGAACACAGCAACAGGATCAATACAAGCCCCACAACTCAACCCCATGTATCCCAGTCCTACTGTTCTCTCTCTCCTCTTATATTGCATTGTTATGGTTCGGAGGTCAATACCAGTGAATCTCCGCAGACAGATCTACGTCCTGAGCTTATGGCAACGAGCTCCGGTGACAAAACCCAGCTCACAGGAGGCTCAGAAGCCAGATTTCATCCTTTATAGAGGACAGAGCAGGTTGACTTTAACAGGTGCACCTGCACAGAAGCTCAGCAGCTGTATTAACCTCCATCATTCACCACCTGAGGCATTAAACTTTTATTCCTCGTGCTCTCAACGTCGCTAAGTGCAGAATACACCGAGGGCTCGTCCTTGAGAGTCAGAGCCACAACAAAAACTTAATTCAACAGCTACTGAACATCTTAAAAGCCACTGACTGTCCCTCAGAAATGAGTGATGATGCCCTGAGATTTCGTACAGTGCTTCCGATGCAATGCGGGGGCTGCGTCCTGCAGAAGACTTGGTCAAGGAAGGTGTGTAAACTGAGCAGAAAGACGAGAGAACTCCACGATCGCTGAGCCACAAGGTCTGATCTATGGAGGATTTCGCATTTTTGCCACCAGCTTGTCCAACGCTTACGTTACGTAGCTACTTTGAGCGGCTGCACTTCCTGCAGCTCAGCCACCTGCGTAGTTAGCGTGTTAGCTTCGTCACCAGTGTAAAAATGAACCTTGGGCGGGATTAGCACGAGATGAATCCGTCCGTTGGATCCTTAGTTGCTCAGGAAATGGAAGGACGCATTTGTCTGAGCGCCTAGTCGCGCTGCTGTGACCCAGTTGGTCTTGAAATGCATCCTACGAAGGCTGCGACCCCTGAATTGGGGAGAGACGGGTGTTACGTGAAGCCAATGCAGACGCTTTCAAAGAGCCTGTTGTTTTTGTGACACTTCTCATTACCGATTTCATCAAACACAAGATCCTGAAACCTTTTAAACCGAGTGTCTGGAGCTGCAGCGGTTTGCAGAAGATGAAATGCGGTGCGTCGTGCGACTGACAGATTATCCTGTGCAGAAACACGATAACAGTCTTAAAAACACTGAGGGGGGAAAAGAAAAAAAAACAGTTTTCAAAGTTGGAAAGGTCAACGTTTCCACTTTATCCCCGTTTACACTGCAAGTGACCAGCTGTGGACTCTCGAGTTACCGCCGCGGCGAGGGAGAGAACTACATTAGCTACAGTGCAGTGGAATGCTTGTGAAACCTATTTGGCTCGGCCACGGTGCAGCAGTGAAGTCATGATCACAGCTCAGGGTTGTGTTGAAACGCCGCAGCTGGATTGAATTTCATATTTCTAGAGAGGACAACGAGGGATGTGATGTCATGTGGGAGGAACAGGGGGAGGAGGTGGGATGTGACAGACGAGTGAGGTGAGGCGTTAAGTGTGCAGAGGCTGATATAACCGAGCCAAAATAGGGAGTGCAAAGACGGGATAATTGCACGATGGGATGTGAGAGAAATAAATTCCCAGGCATTGGGGAGAAAGTCGAGCAGTGAGAGTTCATATGGAAAATAGATCAGTGTTATATGAGAACTCTCCCCCTGAACTTTCATCATTAAGTTGAGATTCATCCTTTTGAACTCGATTCGGGGGGGAAGACAAAGTCGAACAGGGAGAGACTGGGCTCAGATTTCTTTAATGAACGGCATTAACATTTTACTTTTAACGCTAAAAAAAAAAAAGCTCCTCCGTCAGTCTGTGTGAGTTTCATTTTTAATTTCAGATGAAGGATTAAGGAGTTTTCTCTTGGCTGAGAAAGTTCAACCCGACCTTTTCCAGGCCCTTTTCAAATCCAACCGGATAAAGTTTAAAGTGTAACTTCCCCTCGGAGTTTTGGGTGAAGTGGTTTGGAGAGAGAGACACACACACACACACACACACACACACACACACACACACACACACACACACACACACCACTAAGTTATCTCTGCATGTCTGGCTATGAGCGATGACAATGTATTCACCTTAAAAAACATCCCGTAACAACTGAGCATGTGCATTTGGTCGTTAGTTGCACATTTGCTCAAATAATATCTCGTCTCCGACGCATGTGAACAGTTGTATCTATGTGGGGGTAAGAGGGTTGATAAGAGGGTGTTAACCTTTTCATACATATATAAATGTCATGACTCTACATAAGCATCGGCCCTGAAAGGTCCGAGACAGTTTGAGAGACTGTGGCTTTATGAGCCATGTTCAATGCATAAATTTAGATTTTAAAACCAGCATAAATATATTTCACGAAATAACAGTGATATCATTTTGTTTAAACCTCAAAAACACAGCTAACTGTAAAGTATCACTTTAAACCAAATACAAACAAGGTCGTTTTTTGGAGTTGTAGAAATTGTTTATGACATTTTAAAGACATAATTCATTCAGGATGTTTTTCTCCGAGTCACATGTATCTGGCTCCATCTTCTTCCTCCACCCAAACCCAATTTAAAGTTGATGTGAACCGTTATGTGTTCGGTGAACCTTGGATCCCTGAAAGCCACTAGAATCCAATTTGCAAGGTTTTAAATCTTGATTTCTTGAAGGCAACACATTTTGTAGATTTCTTTTTTTACCTGGCAGCGGTGGCAGGTTGTGTCTTTTGACTTTCTGCTTTAATTACTCTGACTTCCCCCGCCTCCTTCCAAGGCTTCTCCTTGTCCTTGTGATGTGATGTGATGAAAAGGCCTCGGGGGGGGGGGACAAGACAAAGTGTAGTGAGCCGGGCTTTGATCAAACTCCCAGCTCCGAAGCTTGATACGCTTAATAAAGCGGCTGATGATTCCTTGTTTAAAATCAGGGGTTAGCCGATGGCGATTCCAGATGTTTCCTGGGTGTCCCACGATGAGAGAGAGAGAGAGAGAGAGAGGAAAACTCCGGCCAAACGTGATCACACATATCTCAGACTGAGAATCAACCTCGCTGAGGTTCCACTCATTTGGAAAACATCAATTCCCGTAGCAGCTTGAGTTGCACGACGGGGTTGGAGCACGTGTTGAGTGATAACGAAGCGATATCATGTGGAAAAATCGCTACATCACATCTGTGTGCAGCGAACCCCCCCCGACTGTGTGACCCGACAGGGAAAGACTAACAAGTGATCCCAGGCGTGTTCCAGACGAGCAAGGACACAGCAATGATAATAAATCAAAGTTAAACGGGAAGTGATGACACGCTGAGACGATGACTGAGGTGAGAACAAGAAATCATCTGCGCTCATTCATTCAAGGAGAATCTGTGAGGACTTGTTTTAAACCGAGTGGCACCAAACAAACATTCACTGGGATTTATTTGCCTTTAAAATAGAAAAAATATGGATTTTGAGATAATGAGAAAGAATCAAAATGAATTGAAGACGACGACGCGTTGAGACGATGATAAAACTGTGTTTGAGAGTTTCATCTGAAGGGAGGTGGACAATAAAAATGAAATATCTAAATTTGCTCAATCTTAAACATTGTCCACGTTGTCACTGACTGTTGAGCAGTGGGAGAAAATTTCAATCTAATATTCAAACTGGATCAAAGGTGGAAAGTTAGAAACCAGATGTTAATAAAGATTAGTGTCACATCGATTATTGATGCTTTAAACGCACGTCAACCGACCGTTTACAAAATTAACATCGTGCTTTGTTGAAGAAGACGTGAAACTAGAGATTCAGAAATTAAACTCATTGATTTTACTTTGTCTTTTACAAGATTCTATTGAAACAGGTAAAGCTGGAATGAAACTGTCTTTCCTCCTCTTGTTTCCTTTACATTTTAAATGCTAAATAAAGGATGAATAACATCATTTTCAAAGTGCAGTGAGGAAACATTAATCAAACGGTTTAAATGTCCAGAAAATGAGTCAATATTTACATTTGAAATACGTTTGAAAAAAGCCAAGTGAGTCCCATTAGCACGGCGATCACCCCCCCCCGCCCCCCCCTGAACCTTCTCATTCATCACTGTGACATTTGTGTCAAACTCATCTGAGCGACGGTTGCTCATTATCCCAGCATGCAACACACCAATCCGAGGATAAGAGACAATCACGCTGCACACAACGAGCTATTCAGGAACCTTTGTACGAACCTGACCACGACATTTTTTATCAAATCTGTCTCCTTTTATATCTCATCACCTGCCACACGATGTGTTTACATTAATTAGAGGAGCTATTGACACCGGGATTGAGCCGCAGCACGTGAGGTCTGATGTCGTCTGCTCAACACGACAGGCCCAGATGGCGAGGTCTGTTAAAGATAGAGTGGCGTTCCACTATTTATCTCGCCCTCGCCGCGCTCTGAGCTCCGCAGTCTCTCTCTCTCAGACCAACACAACAACCCAGGATTCACTTCACACCTCTTCCTGGAACAAGCTTCCCTCAGAGCCTTTGGCTGCAGAAACTGTTCATTACAGAGGCCGCGCGGCCGGAGAGCTCACAACCTGTCTGACACATTTTACTGTGGGTGCAACCGCGTTTCCTGTTTCCCTGTTGTTTCATTTCAGAAAAATGCCAGAGCTCTTCCAATTAAACCCGGAGCGACACTGTTTTGCAGAACCTCCTCTCCATCTAACCCCCCCCCCCTCCATCCCTCCATCCCTTCACCTCTCTCTTGTTGGCTGAAATTGGTCAGCAATGCGTGGACAAGAGGGATCCAGACAAAATTCCGTCGCAGATCACAGGTTCCTGCGTCCAAGAGCCTCTCTGCACTCGAGATGTTTTCCAATGTGCTGTCGTCAGTTAGTGAAATACTGGTCTCCTGACACCGACCATGAACTGACCTACAAAACCAAAAATCTCTTGTGCTCTCGTTTTCTCTTTTATCCCATTTCCCACATTCTCATGTTTGCAGTCGCTGCGTGCACGAGCCCAAATGAGATTACTTAGAAAGTGCAAATTAATAAGGATATGGAATTATTTTGTTATTCTGTCAGCGCTTTGATAACAATTTGCTCCTGCAGGCTTGGGAACTGGGTGAGCGCACACGAGATTAAGTTTTAATAGGTTGATTAAGATTTAATATTTGAATGAGTTAGAAAAAAAAAAACTTTTCCAAAGAAGTATTCTTTTAAATTCTGAAAGTCTCTATCACACACTGCAGAACTTAAATACTTGTCCACAACAAACGATTTAAATATAGAACTGACGTATTAGAACCAGTCACCAGCAGGATCATGTGTAATCTAATGTTTAGCACAGGTCAGTGACACTATTCACGCTTTTTAAAGGTTATTGTTTCCGTCACTGTGAAGAACGACAGGAGATTTGATTCATTTCAATTTAACAAACCTTGTTTACAAGAAACTGAGAGAAGGAAAAACACTCAAATGGAAAATGGACTGAATTCATAGAGCGTTGTTCACTCACAGCGAATTACAGGACGAGTCACATTCACACATTCATTCAGCACTTCTACACTCAGGTGCGATATCTATCACACACAGTCACACACTGCATGGCCATCAAGCAGATTTGGGCTTAAGTGCCTTGCCCATGGACACATCAGAATACAGACTGGAGATCCTGGGGATCAAACCTCCGACCTTCTGGTTAGTGGGCAACCCCCTATACCTCCAGAGTCACAGCTGCCAGTTTCAAATCGGCCCCCTAAAAATATTTTTGATGTGTACTCTTTAGTTTGGTCCGTGTCCCATCTGCTAACATAGGTGGACATGGTGATTCCAGCATGCAGGATTTAGGACATGTACTGCAGCCACCAGGGGGCGATAGAAACACACTCGTGACTTTAAATGTCCACAATGTATTTGAAAGTCGACACGAAACAAGTGAGACGAGTCAAAAAAAACAGTCGCAGCCTTTCAACGTAGACAAAAGCAGCTTTATCCATAGAAAAGAACATGCTGGACAAATTTGGCTCCTGAGCCGAGAGTCTCTTGCCGAACCTTTAATTTTTTCTTTTTTACAGTGTTGTGTTGGGTAAAGGGGGCAGTCCACAGGCACGCTGGACCAAGCTGCTTCTAATTAGCGAGCACAAAGACACCCGCCACCCCAACACGTCCAGTCCAAGGGGAAGTTTGGCACGCCGGAGTCGGGATGAAAAGCATTCCAGCGCTAGCTCTGGAAAAGAAGCCAGTCTGGAAAACCCTGCATGGGCAGAGGACGACAACTGACGGGGTCGCTGCACCGTTAATGGCCCTTATTTGTCTATCAGGTGTGTGTGTCTGTGTGTGTGTGTGTGTGTGTGTGTGTGTGTGAGGACAGAGGGTGCGGCGTGCAGGATGCGTCACTCCGTTTATTCCCTCAGGCGAAACAACCCCGAAGGGTGGTCGCACCAGCTGCTGCGGCGAAAAACAAAACACTTTAAATGCTTTTCTCCCGGAGAGAGACGGATGCTCGACGGTCAGAATAAATGAATACTTTAACTCCGCGGGGGCCGAGGAGCCGTCATATTGATCGACACGTTAATAACATTTGTCATCGCAAAGAGAAAACAGTTTAAGGAGACAAAAATATATCATTATGCTTCAAGTCAAGGGTTTTATGTGACTGAAGGAGTTTCAGCAAATATGTAAAGAAATGGATCACAAAGTTTTCTGAAGTATAAAAGCTGCTAATAAAGTCTATTTAGAGATATAATATGAAATATAAAACAACAAAACTTCGATTATCTAAAACATTTCTGGAGAAATCAACAATTTTATTCGAGGTAACAGGACGTTTCATTCATATCGGAGTCACCAAACAACAATGTTTCCACTTCCTCTGTTTGTATCGGTCACTTGTAACGGACCACGACTGTTCATCACCATTTATAAAACTTAAACGAGCTCATCCTTGATCCCACGCTGCTTCATGATGTCACTCAACCAGGTCTTTTCTTATTGTTTTGATTGAGAGACCTGAAGTTACATATTGTTCAGACCTGCACTGAAATCTCTACGTGAGAAAGCAAACGTCCTGATGTTGTTCTTCATGTTGTGAAAGTCAAATATTTTCCAGAGTTCATGTCTGAAAACAGTAAAACTCACTTTAAAGGGTCGCAAGTGAAAAAAAAAAGCTGAGAACCAGAAAAGAGGCTTTTGCTGAATCGGCTTTTCATCTTGGATTTTGTTCCCACTATAATTTTTCCAATCATTTTCTGAAGACCACATCTACTTACAAATCTTCTTGCAGCACAACACACACACACACACACACACACACACACACACACACATCTTGGGTTCACACTGAGTTCATACTCATCTGCCCTCTTCAAAAACATTCTCCATTTTTCAGTGAAAACTTGTGACCAAGACGAAAAAGCAACGAGCTGAAGATCGATTCTACACATTAACAAAAAAGAAAATCGTCCTCTTCTGTCACCTGGAAACAATATCTGTCTGTGAGGGAGGTGTGTGTGTCGCCCTGCTGCCATTCCACCGGACAAAGATTCAACTAAAAGAAGACGGAAGAAAGTCATGATTCAAAAGGAGCTGCCACAATGTCATGGCTCTGAGAGACAGAAATGATTACTGCATGTGGCCCCGGCATCAGGCGGCCGGCGCTTGCTGACAATAGCAGGAACAAAGACCTTGCAGACGGCCGGAGCGCCCTGACTCTCCTTTTCCATTACCGCATGGCAGCGGTCCAATCCCACAAGGCAACGCAGCGCCCTCCGCAGAAGACAGGGCTCTGTTTACAATGCATGCATGCGCAGCGCGGGAGGATGTGTACAGTAGTTGTGGGGAGCAAATTATGGCCGATAGCTTGTGTGTGATTACAGCTTGATGTTTTGTCAAAGTGCAGAAAAGTGCAGGAGGGGGGATCATGTTGCCCCATTTGTCGAAAAATCACCGGAGGAGCAGGAGCTTCCACACAACAAAGAGACGCCTTTCAACAGAAAGAACGAGCGAGGGCCCGCAATGGCTGACGCGGAGGCACTAAACTGGATTATGTATAATAAGCTGCATTAGATGTGGTACGGCTCGCAGTTGCAGTCGTGCTACTCTGGCTTCGCTGAGTGGAGCACGACCCAGACGGAAATAAATATTGACAGAAGACAGGAATAGTGAAGCGGGTCCACTGACAGGGTGGCCCGGGCTCGAGAAACCCTATTTCAGAAAAAGTTTTTAAAGCAGCACAACTCACTCTCAGCTGTACTCAGGCGCCCCCTGCAGGTGGAGTGCTTAATAAAGAATAACAGCGACTGTCCACTTTGAGAACGGCTCTGGTGAATTTCCTGTTGACTGCATTTCAGAAAATCTTTCCAGCTATGAGGTGAATTATGACCATGACACATTTGATTTGGAGCAAAGAAATATTGGAAAACAGAATAAGGGGATAAGTTACGAGTTATTTTATGAGTGGGGGAACTAAATATTCCATAAACAATTGCAGATGAGCCCTTTCCAATCATTTTTCATATTGATTCACCTCATGAGTGTAATTTGTGTTTTCTCCCCGGCCCCCGGAAAATATTCACCCGTTCTCCTCCGGGGAAAAGAGGAGGAGCTACTGGTTGAAGTGACTCTTAATGCTGCGTTGTAGCTGTTGTGGAAACGCCAGAGAAACCAGTGCCGTTAAGTGTGGTTCCACAAGATCATCCAGAGGTGCACACAGCTCAGGGAATCGCACCGTCTTCTCCAGGGACAACATCTGGATTGGCTACAGCTAGCTGCTAGCTCTGATTTTGAAGTAGTTGTGTTACGGTACACAAACTGGAGAGTTAGAAAATTAATTAATTTTCTAAGTCAAACACCAGCCACACTACATTTTCTCGCTTTTAATTGAGGGGGTGAGACTCGCTTCATCCCGACCTCATGGGTCCCCTCCGCACGATTATTCACTGTGCAACAAAGCGACATAAAACATTCATAAACAATCCCCGGCTGAACTCGGCGTCTTCACCGGGGAGGGCCGCGGTGGCTCATAATGCATATTGATGCATCGGGGGTTCTTTGTCTTTGAACTCTTCCAGCAAACCTGACGGAGAATACTAATACGCTTCATTAACATATTTGGTTAAAGGGAAAATCCATAAAACACAGCGAGACGGAGCCGTTAGCGCTCGAAAGCTGAGAAGATTTAGTGTTTCAAAGTGCTGTTCTGGTGTAAATGAGCAGGTACTCGCTCTCTTCTCAAAGCACGGCCTTCGCCCCCCCCCCTAAAGCAACTGATGGCCATGAGCTCATTATCTTCTCATACCATCATTTATTGAAACAACCTCTTGGCCACTTTCCCACAAGGTTTAAACTCTTGGGCAGATGTGCAATAGTGTGACTTCACTAAGTGGACATGTGCAGAATTAAAAAGTGGAGAAGAAGAGCCGTCTGGTTTGTAATAGAGGAGCAAGAGATCAGTGTCTGTGGTGTGATGAAGATGATGAAGAAGAAGAAGATCCGAGTTTACAGATGTGTGTGTGTGTGTGTGTGTGTGTGTGTGTGTGTGTGTGTGTGTGTGTGGATGCCTGCTAGATAGAGAGAGAGAGAAAGAGGGATTGAATGAATGAATGAATGTGCGGAGTAAAAATACTGTGAAACGAGTCGTCAGTTCATGAGCTGACCTGTGATCAGTGTGTATGTCTCCATGTCAAAAGGAAAATCTTTATTTTCCACCATGGACGTCATGGTTTCCCCCCCCCCCCATCTGTCTGTCTGTTTGTTTCGCAAAAAACACTTAACGGATTTCCCGCGAAAGACGGTGAAAGTACGGGACACGGGGAAAGATGGTACCCGTTAAAGTCTCGGCATGGATGCAGACAAAGTGGCAGATCCAAGAATATTTTATGGTAAGGACCCAAGGAAGTGCGGCAACACAAACAATATTAATAAACTGAATATGACAGGTGAGCAGCGATCTGTAGCAACGACCACAGATTCTCCAGTCCAGGTTCTGCGTACTGAGTCGAGTGTTACAGTTTCAGAAAGAGACCAGCATCAAGCAAACAGCCTCCTCCAACCAGCACGGGGCATCAGGCATGTTGAGCACGGACACTGCACTGGTGTAGTAAAAGCCTGAGCAGTGTCTGATGGAGCAGAAGGTGCAGGACCCTGGTAAACACACACTGCAGCAGTGAGTGGACAAACCCTCTGCTCCTTCCAGAGGACCCGGCTAACTCGGGCCGACAGCGACACCACAGCAGCCACAGGGCCTCGACTTCCGCAGCTGACACGAGCTGGAGAGCAGCCATTACGCTTCAGGCAGAAAAAATAAATAAAAACTCCAACCCCCGCAGCTCTCTCGGCAGCTCGTGGGGACGTTGGCAAGTGTCAAGATGGAGAGCTGATCTCAGGACAGCGGCAAATGGAGTGAGAGGGAAGTGATTCAGGCCGACATGTGATGATGTGCCTGGCAAAGTGTCACTTTCTGTGCAAGTGATATAAAGACTGATGTCACAGTCGCTCACGTCAATTTCTGTGGTCAAGGATTACGCCGGAAATATGAGGCAGGGAATGAATGAGCTGAATAAATGTGTCAGGCTGCAGCGGGTTTCTGATCTGGGCTCTGAAGCCATAAATATGATGTGTTTAAACCACGAGGAACCAGTCTGAACATCATCCACTGGACAAGTTCATTTATATGATGTTCAGAAATACAGCAGCAGACGGTCGAGGCTTTGTCTTCTGCCTGGATGAGCATTAAGGTGAATTAAAAACAAACTCCAGGACTGAGCTCAGGTCATTTCCTGACTCAAGGAGCCGTCGTCAACGTTAACGATGAGATTCTCTGGGAAATTGAAAGATATTTCGAGTCCAATTAGTCTGAAATGAGAGGGACTCATTAATATTATCTTAGCAGGTAGAGGGAGAGTAGAGAAAAACTCATTTATATTCGTAGTGTCATAGTTTGGAGGCAAAAATAGCTTCAGGTACGTGGTGTTTACGATCATTGAGAGATTATTAACCGTTCTTAGCATTATTACTACGCTGAGGACAAAGGATGAGTGGGACTTTTCCTATAAGGCGCTCTCACAAACCCTGGCTCCAAATGACGGCACCAAAACAAGATGGCGGCAACCTGGATATTTTGGCTTCATTCTTTTATCTTTATTTATGGTTTTTGTTGTATTTTGGACATTTTCTGTACATATTCGGTGGCGTGCTACAATTTAAACATCAAACTACTGGAGTTGGATTTCCTTTCTTTTCACAAATCACACAACAAATCAAATAATACATTAATCAATAGCCTAATAGTATAAGTATTACTTACTTACTTACTTTTAAATCCTCTGTTCCTCCCATGATCTTTGTCATTTGATATTAATGTAAACAGCTTCTGTAGGTTTGTCATCATGTTATTAATTGTAGTATTTGTTTTATAGGTACTTATACGTCTTTTTAGATACTTGGATTTATATTCTAGATATTTGACACAGTCTCTTATACTTTATATCCCAACTAGTCGATTTCCATGTCACCAAACTCTCTCTGTGGGGAAACTCTGCAGGAGGTTGAATCAGGAACCCTGTACCTCCCAGATATCTGCTCCTCAGTGATTTTGCACGTAAGAAAATGAAACGTGACTTATCAAGCATGCACAAGGGCGTGCGTTGCAGGATTTGTATTTTAACGCACTGGGGTTTGCTCCAGTACCTTTCAGAAGTCTTCCGTGTTGCTGAGTCGTAATCAGCTCACATCAAACACTCGTGCAGCAGCGGGCTTTATTCACGATTCCACTGCCCTTGAGAATTCTATTATAGAAATCCATTTGCTGGACTGAAATGACTTATTCCCCCGAAGCCTTTGAACCTCCCACCAGCAGGCGAGTGGCGGCTTCCCACTCGGACGCGGTGACAGGCCGCGTGGTGCAAAGTGACAGGTCGACACCTCGCCTCCTGTGGAGAGGTCACGAGGAAGGCGGTGGCACCCCCTCGTCTCTTCGGGCGCCGTCGGATGCTGGTTGCCGACAGACGTGCAAATCAATGGAGCTTGACAAACGACGGCGGTGTCAGGGCCGGAGGAAAGACACGCCGGCTCGATGATAGCGTTGGTGTGATGGCTTGTTTCATTACGCTTGGACACCGTCCACCAGGTATACAAATATAGCTTCTAATTACACATATTGGATCCGTTACAACTCTCTCCTATAGGCTTTGGCTTTATTAAAGGGATGTGGACTTAAAGGTCCCGAAGCTCCGCGGATAAAATTGCTGCCGTTAAATTTACAGGGTCAGATTCGGATCTGTGCCGGTTTTATTTGGCAAAACCACTTAAAGGTTATTGCTCAGCTTCCTGTGACCATCATTCAGAATACCCACAATGCATTTCGATGGCCAAGTAAGATCCATTTACTCAGGCTTGAACTCTAAAGCAATGGTGGAAACATTACACAGATTTATTCAGATTCGTTCAAAAGGGCACATATTTATATATATTTGTATATTTATATATATATTTAATGAAAAATAAGAGTTTCAGTTGTTGCACAAATGGATAATAAAGTTACCACTTTCATGGCTGATTAATTATGTTATTAGTATTTCTCAGTATAAAATAAACTATTGAATAATCCCAGGAATCTATGTGATCTTGAGAACCTTTCATCATTTTAATTAAAAGTTGTAGTTTTCTAATTATCTGAGAGCTTATACACTTTCAAGATGATTTAATAATAATAATAATGATAGTTTTACTTATACTTATACTTCAAAGTGCTTTACAAAAACAGTATGAAATTGTTAAAATCAATCCTGCCATCCATCTTTATAAACAATTTTATCATTTTACCCAAACAGTTCAGTCTATAACAGGTTTTACATGATTGTATCCTCAACATCCAGAGTAACTCAGGAAAATTTCATGTTTCAACTTTTCTCTCAGTAGCAGCAGAAGTTTGTTAGAGATACATAAATAAAGGAGCAAAGTTACAAGAAAAGCCAAACTTTATACAACAAGAAAACCCACAAGACAACACACGGGGGGAAAAACCCACCGATGAATAATCACTGTTATTCTGTTGGAAGCATCTATGAAACAAACACATGATGATGCTCATATTGTGTTACAGGAGCCGAGAGTCTGGAAACACTGATTCACGTAAGTGCAGCTCCTGATGTGGTGATGCTGGTTGTAGGTTTCCTTCTGGTATTGAACGTATCATTTGTCCAAATTGCACCAAATTCAACACTGCCCCCCCCGCCCCGCCCTGCCCCGGGACCCTGAACCACACTTGAAGCCGATAAGACGAATGGTACTTGAAAGAAACTAATCAGGAATCAGGTTTTCATTCTCTGCGACACTGGTTTTAAATGGTAACACTGCATGTTTGGTTCTGGCCTTCCTGACACGACTGCAGATATTCTTTGAACGGATGTTTTACTCTCTGTTCTTAAATAAAATCTCCGCCCACACGACCTTGGTTTTACAAAATGTCTCCGTCCAGATGTGAGCACAAAAAGGACCTTAAAACAAGCCCCCCCCGCCAGCAGGTGGCGATAAAGTTGGACGGTGCTGTGCATGCTATGTTTAGCTGCAAACTTGTAATTAGGCCAAGCGGTGCTAACCAATCGTAGGGGAACAGGTATATGACCATTGTTGTTGTGGTTGTTTCTGGCTCATTAAACAAAGCAACAGTGGACATGTGCACAATGAACTATGATGTCATTGTTACCCGAATGCTCTGCTCTACATTTGTACACAAATACACAGAATGAAAAATCTAAACTTTGATCCTCTGGTCCAAACGCAAACGATGATTTAAATCATTCAAACAGAGATTTTTACAAACACCTTCCAAACGCAGAGGAAACATCCACATCAGTGTGAACAGCATCTTAAGTTGCCTCCGTTGAACAGGTCACAAGTGGATACGAATATTTCGCTGCACTCTTGTGGCACCGGTTTGAATCCGGGGGGGGAGAAATCAACGACCTCAACTTCCTGCCGTCACTTACACATTAAGTCAGAGGAGAAAATGGCAGAGGAAGCAGTGAGTCATGGCTGATGTTTCACTCTCAGACTTGGTTATTCTAGCGTCTCTCACACGCCGCCATATGGGCCTGTGAAGTTCCGCCGTGCCGCCGACACCGCGTCACGTTACGTAACCGTGAACCGACGGCGTGGTGTCATTATGCAGGATCAGTGATTTGAGCTTGTTTTACAGCCGAGTGGGAGATGCCCCTGCAGTGGTTGTGAACTCCTCTCTCCACGCGCAGCTCTCCGGCTGCTGGGCCGTGAAGAAGACTGCAGATTAATGTACGACACACTGAAATGAATCTGTTTCTAATCACACACACTGTATTCCTGCCATAATAAGGACGGAAAATATTCAGTGAGCTCACTCGCTCAGGCAGAGGAGGAATGTGATGTTGTTTTTTATCTTTTATGAGCCTGAACCTCTATCATCTCCTCAGAGGACGTTTTTAACCCCTGTCCATTTGTCTGTTTGTTTGTTTGTAAGCAGGATTACACAAGAACAACTGTAGAGTCCCACTCAACTTGTTGGAAGGATGTGGGATGAGTCAGTGGAGAAGCCATAAAATGTTGTGTGAGAAATTTGGTGCGGCTTGATTGAATTTAAGGGGAATGTTGGTGGAGGTCTGAGGCTCTAATGAGAGTCATTTAGGTTTGCATGCGTTTGTTGGTG
This sequence comes from Hippoglossus stenolepis, assembly GCF_022539355.2. NCBI lineage: Eukaryota > Metazoa > Chordata > Actinopteri > Pleuronectiformes > Pleuronectidae > Hippoglossus > Hippoglossus stenolepis. The sequence continues at coordinate 24,759,796 of NC_061489.1, read as the reverse complement.
TGTTAGCAGGATTACGCAATAAACTACTCCAATGATTTCTAGAAATTTGTGGAGGGGCGAGGCATGACCCAAGGAAAAACAACCTGGTGGAAGGATGGAACATCAAGGAAAAGACGTACTGCACTTAAATGTTTTTTTTGTTTGTTTGTTTGAGCTGTAAACTAAATGACGTGACTCTCATAGCGCCACCTAGTGTTTAGAACTGCCTCGGACCTTGGGAAACCAGTGCTTGAATGGTGTGGATCTGGTAAACGTGGGTTAATACGTTGCTGGGCCCTTGGAGTCGGGATGTGATTGACGTTCTCCTGCGGGAACAGGTTGATTAATCGTGTGATTGACTGATCGCCCGGCCGACCGGTTACTTCCTCTCTCTGCCACGACTCCTCTCGCTTGTCAAGCACTAAATCGACTCCAAGGACGGGCCTCCTGCAGCAGACACCGCTCGCTGGCTGCTGACTCTCTAAAGCCGTATGCGGTCTGCTTAGTGAAATGCTGATCATGTGTGCTGGTTAATAATGATGCACTGCAATGGAATGATTCCAGTGGGCAATTTTGTACTTGAATTGCCACCGAGGGGAAGAAAAAGTGGTGATTGTAGGAAAAAAGAGTGGAGAGCGCAGCGCAACGTGCATTTATACAATTCCTGTTACTGGGCTATGAAACACAAACTGTGACTTACTGTGTGGATCCAGCTTGTATTTTAAAACCAGTCTAAATTATAGGGAAGCTCACGACACAAGCAAGAATATGAATACAAAATTAAATACAAGAACATCAGCAGATTGTTGCTGTGCCATTATATTTTAGCCTCAGGGGATTTGTAGCAACTCTGATTAGAAAACCGAACACAGGGTCTTGTTGTGCATCTTTTACTAATTCAATTACACAACCAGCATCTTCTATATTTTATAGTTTTTCCTAAATGTATTTATGTATTTTTCTTCCCACGAAAAGACCAAAAACCCGACAACAGGATCGTCTGTCGATCCGACGTCTGCTGTCCCTGCCACTCAGCCTCAGGGCCGCTGGATCCGACTGGAAACATATTAAAACTGCTCATGAATTCATAACGTCTGTCTTTCATTTCTTAAAAACAAGGAATGATTTCATAAAATGGCCGAACGCTGTAGTTTCCAGCAAAAAAATTGTCAAACAGGAGTAAATAGTGTATTTGTATACTTGTGAAACATTTATTTAACGTCTACTTTTAGTTTGGTCCAAGTCCCATCTACTAACATGGATGAGGTTTAGGACCTAATCTGCAGCCAGCCACCAGGGGGTGATCAAGGTGTCGTCCATCTTTACATACGTACCATGGAAGTGACAGTGCGGCTCACTGGAAAGTTTCAATGAAAATATAACCAAGTTAATCCTGTAACGTTTTTTAATATAAATGGATTTATTAATCCCATCAAAGTTCTGGGGGACCTCAGGATAAACTGTGTCGACACATATTAAAGCCACGAGGTAAATTGCTGATTTAATAAATAGAATTCACTTGAGTTGAGTATCAAGTATCACATTTGATCGTTTTAGTATAGTATTGAATATTTAGTATTTTTTACTGGGATAGTAGTTCAAGTATGGTGAACACTGTACTTTATATATTACTATGAAACTGAAGAAACCACTTTATTAAAAGTATTTCTCTCGAGCGTCCCTCACAATCTGCAGTGTTACTTCATACTAAACATGAAACACACACACACACACACACACACACACACACACACACACCTTTGTGCAGTAAAACGCTCGGCTTCCTCCTCAGACTGCACATATAATAAAACTGAAGATAAATGAGAGCAGAGGACGACGGCGCTGAGTGAGATTATTTGTTCTTGGCTCCAGATGATCGAGGTGAATCATCAGATTCTCGTGGTGCCAGACTGTGTAACATACGAATACAAAGAGGGCGACTCATAAAAATACATTAAACTACGTTATTAGGTTGAAATGTGGGTTTTACTAAGAGGTCGGTGGGATCATCTCATATTAAATAAATCCTGCTTCTGCTTCCACATTTAATTCATTAATTTAGTTCAGTTGTAGTTGTTTAAACTTAATTTTGAATTCATTCATCACTGTATAAGTACGGTGACTTTATTGTTGTTCTGAGATAAACCTCAATTACAGAGGCTTTTTTATATATTTATAAAATATTCTCCGTCCATGTCCACAGTCCAACAGCATCGAGGTTATTATTGTTGAGAGGTGTTGACCTTCCTTTTGTTATTTTGTCCTTTGCAGTAAACCTGCAGGTGTGTTATATATAAAATGTGATATTTATCCACGTGATCGTTCTGGAGATTTCTCTTCATCAGAGTCGTTTCCTTGCACCTACACCCTCTTCTCTACAGGGGGAGCAGGACTTCATGGTTTTTGTTATCATGGGCGTGTGTATTATGCAAATGTTGGACATAGTGATGTCACGTGACACGGCGTCGTGTTTCAACCGGACTACTGACGAAATGTCTCAGGAACTTTTCTCCCTCTGTCACGTACATTGTGCTTTTTAACCTTTTAGCAAAAAACCTATAAAGGTTAATTTATAGTCAGCGTTAGATATGAAAACGGACGGAGCCTTCTCTCTGTACTCTGTCTCGATTCTGTGCACGTCCTCTTTAACAATTGCGGAAACAAGAAGCTAGTTTTGCGTTTTTCCTAAGAGCTACGTTATCAGAACTTCCTCCCCCGTGTGCTGCCCTCCGGTGGCTGTATTGCTCAACAACCAGTTCAACGTAAGGACGGATATCAGCATATTGGCAGTGACGGTTTCATTATTTGAAACCGACGCGTCTCTTTTCTGATGCACGAATGAGCGTTAACACACTCGAGGACAGAATCACTGTTCGACCTTTAATTCACCGGAGACGGAAACAAAGTGAATGAACTAATGAACAAAACTCAGCACAATGATCCCAGCCAACAGGTTTCAAGCAGAAAGCCATCACGACCTTGTGTTAACGAAGCTCGTCCTCTCTGCCATCACGGTCTGAAGGAGGCCATGTTGAAAAGACTGATTGTAATGAGGCACTAGATAAAGAGCGAGTGGCGCCTCCTGGAGAAAAGCTCAGCAGCAGCACTGTGAGTCAGCCCGATTCTCCTCCTCTGTCTGTCGCTGTAATGGAATCAAACCGAGGTGAGATAATGCCGGAGCCGGGGTCAGGCACAGGCACCCACATCCCCCCCCAGCACAGGAAGTCAGCTGCAGGCCCGAGCAGTGCTCTCCTGCCATCTGCTGGTCTGAAGGTGACACTGCAGCTCAGTGGAGGGACTTCAGGGTGGTGGAGCGACGAGGTCCTGAACGATCGGCTTGTTCGCAAATGCCAGAAAAGGTCAGAACCTCCTCTCGGCTCAGGAACAGATTTGCTGTAGTTTCCCTCAGAGGCACTTTGCTATCATTCACACACACACATTTGTATTTCTATCTCAGTGAGGACACCTATTGACATACTACATTCCCTAGCCCTTTAACCTAACCTTAACCATCCAAACTAAATGCCTAACCCGGACCTAAACCTAATCCTCACCTTAACAACAAATCCTCAAACTGCCACTTGAAAAAGTGAGGACCGGTCAAAATGTCCCCACCTTCCAAAAAGGTTCTCACTCTAAAGGGACAATGTCCACAGACTTTCTCCGCCTGGTCCCCGAGAGTAAAGTCTCTTTGCAGAGAAGCTCCCGTTGTTTTGTGCATGTATGAAAGGAAAACTGTGGATAAAGTCCGAACCCAATCCTCCAGATTTTACCCGCAGGTCATCAAACTGGTTTAGCATCAGGCATCTACATTAAATAAGTTTGATATTAAGGTGTTTACTGGCTCCCACGGTAGAAAAAAACGTAGGAAGTTTCTTTCTCTGCAGAAACTTTATTATTTGTTTAGATTGAACCAAACGAGATAAATGAAAACTCACAGAAAGCAGAAGTTTTTTTCAACGTTGATTTTAGTCACCTGCACCATCCGTCTCTGTCCTGTCTCAATCATAACTGTTTATTAAGATGGACGACAGGACGGCACAGCAGGAAAATGTCCGTCAGTTAAATCGCTGCAGCTTCTTGTTCATCACGTCCTCGTCACTGAAAGATGTCGAGTTTGACCACTTCACTGTCATTACTGACAATCATCTGCTGGGATCTTTCAATGAGTGCAGCTTTTAAAACCTGCACAACAGCGCCCTCTGGCTTCCTCTGACGGATTATTGTTGTTCCTTCTTTAGGTTTTTATTTCTCACATGCTGCACATTTGATCAATGAGGTATTTAAGGATTAGTCATTGAAGATTTACAGGAAAATGCAGAAAAAAACGTTTAACTGCTTCAGTTACAGACATTTCTCATGTAAACAAAACTTTAGAAATAATATATGTGTCAGTCAGACTGTGTTTTGATGCTGAGTGATGGGTTAAAGGAGCCCGCTCGCAATTTGTGGGGCCCCTGACAACAGCTCAACACTTCAGACACAGCAAATCATCACTGGCATGTTACAGGGCCCCTCGTGAAATATTCAAGCACACAGTATACACACTATATACATGCACACACACACACACACACGGATGACAGATCTATCAGAAAGTTCACAACGTCCAAAGTGAACCTGAGACGTGAAGAGAAAGAATGTGAAGCAGACGACAGTCGACGAAGTGTCAGAAAGTTACTCACATGAAAGAAATATGTTTGAAATAGAAATGGAAACTCTTCAACTTCACGTCTCTAAAAAGTTTCTAGTATGTGCAGTTCTACGTTTTCTATTCCTATTTTAGCCTAGTTATTAGTTTATTCTATTAAATATTTGTAGTTTATCCACTTTATACAAACTTTATGCACTGGTCTCTACTATACTATATTTTTATACTTTACTTTGACTTTTTGTTGGATTTCTTTTTTGTTATAGTAACTTTGGAGCAAGATTTGTTACGAGAATTTCCTTCGGGGTTTCACCTTGAATCATGAAGGCTTTTTTATGTTTCTTAGTTTTCTCTACAGTAGCGACTGTTGCAAAACTAGATAATTCCAATATGATTGTATGACAAGAAAACACATGGTACAGAGACTTAGTTCTATATAATCTGTCTAAATAGCAAAGTCACTGTCCAGCTGAAATCAGGTATTTTCACCTTCGACTGTGGAAACTGGAAATAATTATTATTATTAACACAAACAATAATAAATGTATTTGCTCAGACACTTTACATGCAAGTAAAAGCAAGTAAATACAAATATAATTGGTAATTAATAATATTGTTAATTAATATGAATACAATTTGAGTGATACAAAGGTCTTATATTGAAGTACTTTCTTATTTATGAATATTCTCAATCAATTAATTATCACCACAGTGGTTTTAATAACCATTCCCTTTAATATTTGTGTGCTGTGAACCACTAGAGCAGAAGAGGGCGCTGTTTTAACTGTGGAGAGATGATGATGAAGACAAAACTGATGAGAAATAAAGTTCATGTGTTCAGAATTTATAGTTCACACACTACTCTTTAAAAAAAATAGCATTTCCGGAACACAGGTGGGTTAAAGGAAAATTGTATAAAAATTCGAACATCTATGGACACAAATTATTATAAGGAGATTTATAAGATTATTTGTGCTGTGCATGAAGAAACCCACATGCACATTTACATAAACTCTGATACATACATAAAATACAGCTACTGCATGTATTTTATTTGTATTTTTTTATGCACAGACTATTATTTAACAAGCTGCACTTTCTTAACATTGGTGTCCGTTTGAAGAAAATCTCTCTCTCTCTCTCTCTCTCTGCTTTCTCTCTCTCTCTCTCTCTGCTTCTCTCTCTCTCTCTGCTTCTCTCTCTCTCTGCTTCCCTCTCTGCTTCCCTCTCTCCCTCTCTCTCTCAGTCTCTCTCTCTCTCTCTCTCTGCTTCCCTCTCTCCCTCCCTCCCTCCCTCCCTCCCTCCCTCCCTCCACAGAAAGGTCACACTGGGAGTCTGGTCACATTCTGCAGTTGAGACAGTTATTTCCTCCTGTCATCCTCCGGGGAGCCGTGGACTCTAAAGCCCTGTGGGAGAGCTCTGGTGCTGGGGGCACGTCAGTGGGCTTTCAGGCTGGCTCCAGCAGCCCCCCAGGGGAACCACTTGATTAATTGAGCTGGCAGATTTATGACGGGGCTGGCAGCTACTCGGCATTGTGTGTGCGTGTGTGTGTCAAGTTCTATGTGCATGTGCATTCAAGTGTTTGTGTGTGTCCCTGCATGTTTGTTTGTCTGTGCTGAGCTCAGGTATGTCTTTTCCTGAGAGTTGTGTGTTTGTGTGTGGTTGTTTATGTTGTGTGTGCATGTGTTCATACATGTGTTGGTTTCACTGCGTAAGTGTGATTCGATATTCTTCTAAACGTATATATACAGAAGTGTGTGTGTGTCTCTGTCTCTTTATGTCAGTTTGTGAAGTTATAAGTGTGTGTGTGTGTGTGTGTGTAGGTTCTCTCTCTCTCTGCCATAATTACAGCTTTCAATCCTCCGAGCGGCATGGGGTAACCTGGGTGTCAGGGCAGGCCAGACCCTCAGCATTCCCACCGGGGTGAGTCTGGGGTCTGCGTCAGAACTCAACAGAGCCGCCTGCGGGATTGATGAGCAGCAAGTCGGATGGTCCGCAGCCAAAACATCACCAGGACCTTTCTCTGACTGCACATTCTCCAGCCGGCAGACACACGAGCTGGGATCCTCGCGAATGAGCTTGGATTGAAAAACTCGATGTCATGTTAATGTGGCAAAGAAAGACACATTGAGCAGATTAATAAGTTTATGAATAGACAAAGGGCTTATGTTTTCATCTGTGTCTGTTTGTTTTGTTTGCAGGATTTCTTCATCATTGCAATTTAGTCGACTGATATTTCTTTGAGCATCCAAGTTATCAAAACTGACTACATGTGTTCCTTGAATCATCCACAGACGAAGATGGACGACGACCCCGAAGTTCTCCTCACACTGACGTTTGTTCCACGTCTTCATGTTCCTGATAAGTTCCTGATTCGTCACGATGGACAGCGGAGACGGACTCATGTTTGATCGAACACGACGTGCATCAGCTGGATTGTGCAAACTGCAAAATGACGTCTTTGGTTTGTATCCAGGATGTTTCAGCTTGATTTCTGGATCGTGGGAGGAAGTGGAGAGACGTCGTCCATCTTTAATTTGGTTTATTCCTTGTGTGTTTGTCCTGCTGAAGTTATTGTGTAGCTGCATCTAATCTCATTGTTATTCGTGTATTTATTACATTTTGTTTGCTTACTCTGCTCACCAAAATTTTGGATTTGACGACGAGATGCTGCATCTCTATTTGATCCTCCATTTACATTTTCAAATAAATAAATCATCTCAACTGAAATCCGGGGATGATTTCAGCTCTCAAATTTCTATATTATTGTTTTGACACATTTATTTGTCAGCTGCAGTCAAAGCTTTGGCTCTCAGTGGAGACACACACACACACACACACACACACACACACACACACACACACACACACACACACACACACACACCCCTTGGATAAATTCCTCAGATTTTTGTTGGGATAGCTCAGAGTGATAACTACTAGAGAGCGCAGCTGAACAGAATTATATCGAGTGTCAGAGACTTTTTTTTTTGGCTCATAAAACACAAGTTGTCTCAACTATGTCTGCTGATGAGAAAAATAAATAAAAACCTCAACAGGAACTGGATGATTTCACCCCGAGTCGCTCGGAGGCCTTTCTGGGAAAAATGTTCTCCAGGAAATTCATCACTGACTCTTTTCAAAAACCAAGCGTCCTCAGCAGCAGCTCTTTAGTAAACGTCCTGGCTCATAACTTTGAAACTTCACTACCTGATATCATCTTGTCAGAGTTTGTTAGTGATTTAGTTTAAAAAATGAAATCCCTACATGGAGGTTTTCACCCTCCTCCTCCTCCTCCTCCTCCTCAGAGTGGAGTCATGCGAGCGTCCAGAACGAGGCCATAACACACGACTCTGTGCACAAACTCCACATCATAAATTTTAACTGCAGAGTGTAAAACATTTAATTTCCTGTCCGTGGTGTCTGGACTCTGAGTGTGAAGGCAAACACACATCAGATCGGATCCGTCTGAACACACTGACGCTGTCTGTCGCTGGAGTTCCACAGGATCTCAAACACGTTTATATCAACAGTCGTGAAACCACGTCTGGATTTCTGATCGACTATTGATCCGTCAGATCAGTAGAAGCAACAACAAACTGTATTTATCAGATATGTTTGACAGGAGGTCTTAGGCACAGAGGTCACAGCCGACTACACAAAGCACTTAGTGAATTTAAACAGAATTTGGCCAAGGTTTCACAATAAAAACGAAGGTAGAGATTAATAAAAAGTAAAACTATGAAGAAATGTATATTTGTGTTTTTTCATCAGCCATTAAAAACTGTTCAAATAACTTGAATTTGTTTTGCTCAATTTATTTTTGTTTCTTTGTTACTTTCTTGTTTCTGTGGAACTTGAGTATGTGAACTGAAGTAAACGTCAAATGCATAATAATTAAATAAAATGTAAAAACATTTATTTCCATGTTCTGAGAGTTTTGGTGAGTCTGCATCATAAAGTAAAGTCCAAGTTTCCTTGTGATGATCTCAATATTGATTTAAAGTCTTTTCCAACACAGAAAGACACGTGTGTGAGGAATCAAACATCATTCTGGTCACATTTAAAATCCCTTTGGCCCAAGAATATCAGCGATGACCGTTTTACTTTGCCTCTACAAACTTTAAATATATCACAAATAGCAGAAGAAGGAAACTGTGAGGAACGCTCCTGAACTTTTCTCTGCAAACTCTGGGAGCGGCAGCAGAGGGCAGTATGGTGACAGGAAATGCAAACGGAGGGGCACATGTGCTCATTGATAGAAAAGCTGATCACGTGTCCGCGACACCACTGAACTGCAGAAGAGGTTTGGAGAAAGTAGTGACACATGTCAGTAACATACGTGTTTGACACTTTTTCTCAGACACGGTAAAATAAATGGAGGGTTAAATAGAGTCTGGAAAATCCAAAACATAAAGATTCAGCCTGATGGAATAAACTGTGAAGTCAGTGAAAAGGCCTCGGTACCTTCCAGCATTGTTCTTTTAAAAAACTTTGACTTCAAAGTGCGGAGCTTCGACAGGAGATGCACTTTCCTTCCTTCAGCTGTGTTATCGTTTATGATCGATATCAAACAGACACGCCGCATAAATCAAACACACGCAGGCCCGAGTCTCTTTCAAGTACCTTCAATCTGCAGCGTCCTGAAACAATACACAGACTGAGGCTGTCTGTCTGTTTGCCAAGAGCAAGGAAGTCAGGAAGTATTGGCCAAACATACCCGTTCTGTAAATAGATAGGGCCTAATGCCCAACACACACACACACAATGCAGACACAAAACACAACCAGCTGCACACACACACACACAGGGTCACTTGTCTCCACATCGGCAAACAAGGAGCTCACAAAGATTCACACAAACACAAATGAAAAATGTGGAAATATGTGGCGATGTCGCTCATATTCACGCAGAAAGTGAAACACATTTGAGACCAAACAATCCGGCAACACTTTAACATCAGAGTCGATCACACAGGAGGGACGAGGGGCCGCCTGCTGGTGGATTCATCAAACTGCAGCCAGGAGGGTTTTCTGCAGGCTCCAACTGTCTAACACAGACAAACACGTCTGTATTTAAATCGTACGTGTTTTTTTACACTTCTATGAGAAGTAACTTTACTGTATCTCATCATTAACTCTGAGGCCTTTTCCTGAGTTGCTTGACTTTATCAAACTTCATGAAATGTCTTTAATCTGCACATGTATGTGAGAGCAACATGAGAATAACACTGACATGAGCCGACGCCATCTACAGAAGAAAACTGTAAGATGTGGCTGAAAGCTTTTGGAAACTAGTTAGTCAAATTTGTACTATTATATTATTTTTATAATAATAACTACAAGTATTACTATTTAAATATTGTGTTTTAATATTTTCCTGCACAGGGATTGCAGATTCAAAATAGCTATATTACTAACTCTGGTTCAACAGTTGTGTTTTTCAATTCTAGAAAAGTCTGTATGTGGCTCTCACATGTCTCAAGAACCGTTCATCTCATTGGCTTCACACGTGACGTTTGTTCTGTCGAGGGCCCGAGGAAGTGAGGAGTCAAATTTGGTGCGAATTGGATTTGTGATACGTTTGATATCAATAAACATGTGACCAGCGCTCTGGAGCAAACAACTGATTCTCCAGCTCAGGTTCTGCTTCCTGAGTCGAGCTTCACTGAACCTTCATAAACGGGCGAACAGCTAAATTTACTGCAGGTCACTTTTACAGTTTCAGAAAGACGAGCTGCAAACAGCCCAGGTTTAGTCAAACACATGTTCTGGAGCGATTGATGATATAAAGTGTGACTGAATGGAAGTAAACGTGCTCCTGGCTGATCTGTTCCTTTCCACATGTGCTATTAATACACGTCATTTAAAGTAACGCCTTTCACTGCAGATGGATGAACAGTGAACTTTGAAGTGAAACCTCTCGTCCTCTTTGTCTCTTGCAGGATGCGAGGACGGACACCGTGTCCTCCTCTGTATTTCCAGCCTGGTGTGTTCTTTCCTCGTATTGTAAACTCCCTCTGGAGCCGCCCTGCTGACGGAACGCTCCCGGGCTGTTCCCCGCAACGAGGAAATCGCATTTCCTCAGGACATCTCTCCAAATCTTTTCAAGGGCACGGGGCAGCGAGTGGAGAGGATTGTTTTGTTTCATGGAGTTCTCGGAGATAACCGAAAATTGTCTGTTTTGTTTATCCCCACTTCCCCGCGCTGTTGGGTCACAAAGCTCCACCACACGCCGCCCGGAGCAACCGCCGTCCCCGACCGCCACCACTGTTTGTTTTCTGAGCCGCTATCTTTTGTTTGGTTGTGGGTTTTGTTTTGCAGACGGTGCGCTGAAGGGAAATTTGCTCAGTTTGTGTCTACAAAAGAATGTTTGAGAGAGTCGGCTCTTATCTGCTCACTTCTCCCGAGGGCAGGAAGTGACTGGCGGAGAGAGGAACAGCTAAAGCTAATGTAATCTAATAGACGTTCCAGAAAAATAAAGAAAAGTGCAGGAGGTTATGAATTCTTCAGATGAGATGGGATCTGGAGGAAGTGCAGGTTAACCCCTTCAGTGTCAGGAGCACAGACGGAGCAACAGGTTAAAACCTGCATCTTACCTGCAGGAAATTGGAAAAAAGTAGTTTCTCTCTCATTCACTGTAGCTCCTCGAGGATCCTGCATGTTTGCAAACTGTAATTTGTATTTGGTTCAAATTGTTGTTCTGTGAATGTGAAGCTAACATGTTTGTTTTCCAGGTTGGTTCTGGGCCTCGGCCTCTGGATCCAGATCATAGACTGTAAATGATGATGATACATCTCCACTTCCTCCCACTATCCAGAAATATACATGCTGAGGCGAAAGACCTCGTTTCAGCTGTTCACTACGACTCGGGCTCTAAATGAGGTGGAGACACGTCAACCATCTTTATTTAAAGTCTGTGATTCCAACTCACACCTGCATTTCTGCTTTAAAGGAAGATCCAACGCTTAAAGAAATCACAAGCTGGAAAACAACCGGTCTGACTGGGAAATGTAGGACCCAACGTTAGGGGCTGAAAGTCTGGATACCTAACCATCTCTGCTGCTTTGGGTTTGGCCGTTCCTGTTTAAACATGAGAACCCGTCTTTATAGATGCATGATACTGGACCACTAGAGTTCCCCTTACTGTATTACAGTATAAGTTGCAGCAGGAGATTTCGTCGGGGACAGATGGAGCGTTTCAGACAACTCAACCCCCACCTGCACCATATTACTGGGTGGTTGTACCGAACTGAAGACTACCCTCTAGCTGCCTGTGATTGATAGTGGCAGCTATAATCCAGTGGCAATCCCCACCAGTCCACTGCTAAACCCAGCATCAAGCCCTCAACAACACCACCATCACCATCCTGCTCTGATTTGGCAACAGCTCCCCCTTCACATTTAAGCCTTTTAATCAGCCTCGGCCTTATTATCTCTTTTCTCTGCGTCTCTCTTGTTGGATCGCTCTCCTCCTCTCTCGCAAACCCAGCTCGGTTGTGTTCATGTTTGTATCCAAAACAGGCAGGAAACGTCTCTCAGTCTGAAGCTGGAAGTAATTTGTCGAGGGCCCATTTTAGAACCAGAGGGCTGGAGACGGCAGGAACGAATTCCTCTGCTCCTTTTGTTGAAATCAGCAAAGATTAAAAGGGCCAGTGTGCAGGATATGCAGGGCTCTATCGGTTTATATTGACTACATTTGTCATAATCGTGTTTTTATTAGTGTATAAACACCTCAGAACACACATCAGAAGCAGCTCCTCTTCCATGGATTCCACTGTGCTGCGCCTCTGAAGCTGCTTTCAGACGTTTTCCTGTATGTGAGACCGCAAATCACTTGAAATAATCCTGCCAGAAAATGTCAGAGTGAGCCCATGTGAGAATACAGCAGGGAAAAAGTCTGGGAAATTCCCAGCGAGCAACATTTTCCTGTAGCTGTAGTGAACAGAGAATCCTCAGCTGCGTGGGTTGGTGTTCAATAGGCTGCAATAAGCAACTGCACCACTAGATGCCACTAAATCATACACACCGATTGTTTAACCGTGAGGGAATCCCAACTTAGTCTCTACTTCTTTATGTGTTTGCGATTTTGCTCATGCAAGTTTGCACATGTTGCTGTTCCCATGTAGACGTGTCTGTGCTCTATCACTTCACAGTCATTATTCATAGGTGGTGGATATTACATCACACGTGTTGCATCCTCAGTGGAACACCGAAAAAATTTCTCGAAGGTTGACATTCTTCTGCTGCCCCCGAGGGTTTTTGGTGCACGACAATTTGAATGAAAAAAGAAAAACTCACCACAGAGACAAGTGTTTGTTTGAGAGTCATGGCACTGGCACAATTTTCTATTCAACCGCAAAGGCAATTACGCCAATTTGTTACATGACGAGAAGCAGCGATGTGGGGGATTTCCTACATCTCTGCTCACAAATGATTACACCGTGACTCACTGCAACACAGCGAGGAGCTGCTGCTGTGGAAATCAATATTATTTGTTGTTGTGACGGGTTTTTTTCTATTCTGGCCTCTCTTTTTGTTGGCATAGAGCAGATTTCTAACGAGGATCAAATGACGATATGAAAGGTGAGAAAAGGCGCCTGAAGGGATTAACCAACACCTGACGTGGTGCTGTGCCTCAGCTCTGCAGAACATATCGAGTCCTTCAACTTAAAGTTTTTCCTTTCTATGGCCTCCAACTTTAAACTGTTTTAATTCACACTCACCGCTCTCACCAAACAACCTCTCTGCAGACGATGACAGAGTCTATTGGCCGACCGAGGCTTGTTCTGCTGCCCCCGAGTGGCAAAAATTGCATTTATTGTTTTAAGTTTCTTAAGCCCCTTTTCCAATGGTCCAAAACCCATAAAATCTAACTATTGTCTGCAGTGGGAATGGATAAAATCATCATTCCCTCCTGGGTCAAATGACTCAGCAGTCACCACAGGTTTTTAATCGGCTCCAGCTCTGATTGGTAGTGATGGAAACATGACAAACGAAAGCACGAATTTGGCAAAGACGGCTCTACACTCCTCTACTGGCAATGGCAAAGGAGTAATTTGCCTTTTTAGCAAGTTTGTGCGTGTTTTAAATATACCTGCTAATGTTGTTGTAAAAGAGGAATTAACTTCAACCAGTGCAGCTCATACTCTTCTAACTTCTTTAGTTATTAAAGGAAATTAAAGTTTTTAAAGTATAGAACAATAATCCAAGTACTGAGTGATACGACGAATGCAAAGGCTCATTATAAAAGGTGTAATTATAAAACATCAATGCCCTTAAATGGCTTCTTAGCTTCAGCATATCGACTCTACCTCGAACTGGAGATCACCGATTTTCTCCAAACCAACGAAACAACATTTGGGTTTGTTACAGTCAGAAAAAACGTGCAGCAAATCTTTAGTACCAACAAAAAAAAAAGGGGTTTTACTTTTCTCTACAGGCCAAAGACAACGTTTCTGTCTCGAGCCCATCAGATACAAAATGTCTTCTTCTTCTTCTGGCCTTGATGGACTTTTGCAGATTCCCTCGGTTGTCGTCACATTTTGAACATTGTTATGCTAACAGATTTGGCCACTTGAAGAGAAGCATCTGGGAAGTTACAAACTCGTATGAGATCACCAGACTCTCTTATGCTACGTAACGCATGTTCAAATGATTGCAGTCCCATATTCTTTAAAATCTTGGCAGGTGCACAATAGATATTTCTATTGGGGTCTAGAACAAAGATTTACTGTAGGAGAATAATTTGATGAAACTACAGACCATAGACAGCGCCCTAAAAGTGAAGCCAAAGGGTCTTGACGGCCCCCTGGTGGCTGGCTGCAGTATACATCATAAAACCCACCTCCTCCATGTTAGTACAGGGGAAAATGACCCAACTAAAAAATTCCAGTAAAAGTCAAATACAGCTTTTCTGATGGTTTCTGTCATTTGAGGTAGTTCTTACCACACTGATGAATGTTCAATTATTAAGTTTGATTTTAATTATTTATTTGATGTTATGAAAAACAGGGTGAAGTGTCACGATTGGTCGAAAGTCGTCCATCTTTATATTAATACAATACATTTGCAGCTGAGTCAGCAGTTTTGCTTTAATACCATGAATAAGAACAAATTGGATTTTTTTTTGCTGTCAGCTGATCATAAAGCAGGTGCGAGATCTGAGCGCGTCTCGGAATGTAACGGGTGGCTAATCGAGTTGAGAGGGAATCAACCCTTTTTTGTCCACCGGTCAGAAGGACAAGACCGTGCAGCCAAAAGCCGCTTGGGCCCTGCGCATATCCAGGGATGAGGAATCCTGGGAGTTCCGCTGTGATCCGGAATCATTGTGGCGGTTCAAAGTGGGTGCCGAAGCCAAACCTTAAACAAGGACTTAAAAGGACAGCGGGGGTGAGTCTGTTGGGTGGCTGTCATGGTCATTATCCTGGTGGCTCTGAGCCCCCCCACCCACCCGCCTTCCCCAAAACACACATGAACCAAACCCCTTCAAACACATACACACATCTGCAGCGAGCCCACCCAGTCCTCCCCCGTGCCCTCTGCTTTTTTGAAGTTGAATTTAGAAATCTCCTCGATACACACGGATCCAGTGCATCGTGCCAACTTTGTAGCGTAGTGGGATCCGTTTGCGGGACAAAAAAAAAAACCTGGCGAGAGACGAGGTGGTGGATTAAAAGGTGAGAGAGAAAAGCGCAGAAGCTCTTTTATTCGAGAAATCCTTGATGCCCCCCCACCCTCCCCTCCCGCTGAGAGTGATACTTCATGAAACACACAGACAATGGCTCAGTGGAAGAAGTCACCCTTAATTCTCCTTTTGATCACCCACAATCCTTTGTGTCCCCGGGATCTTTACACATTCTTTCCTTTTTGTGCCAATGCTCTAAGTTGGGAATGATTAGTGTCTGTGGACAAATCCCCTTATTTCATTCTCCCTCCTCGGGGATGCTGCCTCTCGGGCAGTCGGCTTACCATAATGCCGAGGTACCTCACCATTAATCCCAGTTACTTTTGATGGTGCACGCCCACAGCCCTCTACCCCTCTTTAATCAATCACTGATTATTTGTCAGGACGCTTCGTCTAATTACTTAATCTTCAGGAGATTTTGAAGGAATTAAAAAGACCATTTTCTAATTTCTGCATTTCTCTTTGGGAGGGGGGCGGGGGGGGGGGTACGTTGATATGGTTCATTTTCACCACTTGGGGGAAAAAGCTCTGCAAACAGATTCTCAACATCAGGCTACATGAACTTTCTCCGTCTTGTTTATTCTCATCTGCATAAAACACATGAAAACTGTCCTCCAGACTTTTATGAAATCACACTTTCCTTCCTAAAGCAGTATCCAATCTTCAGTTTGTTCACAGTGCTACAGATAAACCTGTGACAAGATACAATAAATATGATTGCATGTTTAGAGACAACACAAAGAGGGGGTGCAGTTGTATAACACAAACATGCCTGTGCAAAATCACACAGAACAGTTACATTAGGTAAGTTCATACTTTGCATCTTTCCTCATTTAGACGTTTAATATCTACTTTCAATTTGAGATATTTGCTTCCAATCATATATTAATCCGATTTTGACTTCTTGACTTTCCTTGTAAATTTGAAAAACTTGTCACTTGAAAATTGCTGTATTAATAAAACTTACTGCACTTTGTCCTTTCAAACTTTTCCCATTGGGTGTTCAACGCGTTCAGAATCTCGCGGGTGTTGTTTTTGTCGGCGATGCCCTGGACGATGATACACGCCCACCAGATCCTCCTCAGCAGAGCATAGAGAGGGGTGTGTGTGTGTGTGTGTGTGTGTGTGTGTGTGTGTGTGTGTGTGTGTGTGTGTGTGTGTGTGTGTGTGTGTGATGGGTTTCAACGTGCATTCCAACGTACACGTGCACCTGTGCCATGCTGTGTGTGGTGAAACCCGCTCGCCTCAGACCACTTGAACCACTTCCTCCTCTATCTGCCACAGCTCCTCGGAGAGGCTGAGATAACAGCGTGGCTCTGATGCTTTGATGCTTCCCCCCCCCCGTCTGACAGCACCAAACAAGGGGGAAACCCACATGTTGTGGCCCCCGGGCCTTCCGTCTCCCAACTTATCTCCAGCCGTGTGATGTGGGACCATCACCGAGATCAAATCGTTAATTAACATCCCTTTGTTCAAAGGCTGGAGAATTTTATACACTGTGGTTCTGCTGAGGGAGACGGCGTTGATAAGACTTTTAACAGTTGGAAGCGCAGACGCACAAGTAGCACTCACGTGATATCAGGGCGCACGTTTGGGTTTTATCAAACCCTCCATCCCCTCACTTTGTTTGTAACTCATCACTTGGCTCTTGCATAATGCACATAGAAAGTTCATGGGGCACACATGTACGTGCCAAGGCCTGTCCAGACCTGCGGGGCGTTTTCTCTGAAGACTATCAAGTTCATGTCCAAAATGCCACCTACGGGAAAACACTGAGAGGTGCTGGCTGCGCGGCCGCCAGTTAAAAAGATGAAGTAATCCCTTCACTATAATTAAAGGATGAGAAAACATCAAAGTCGAGGTGTTGCAGTCAGAAAAAGGATATCCATTAACACTTCCACCCCCCCCCTAAAAAAAACACAAACTACAAAAAAAAAAAATGAAAGGAATCATCTGAGAAGTAAAAATAAAAGAATATCAAACGATGGATTGAACAAAACCAAAGTTGTGTTTGAGTTTTGTGTGGAGAGACGTTTGACTCGTGTGGTAAAGGAAACTAGTCGAACTGTAAAAGTGTGTCAGTCTTGGCCCGAATATCTGTTAAGCCCCAAAATATTGGCCAGTGCACCGAGAAGCTAATTAGTCGACAAGACGACAGCCGATGGGCCCTTGAGATTGCTAGCTTGTTAGCTCAGAGCTGAATAGATTTAAGTATGAGACAAAGCCACCTAGCTAAGCTAAGCTAATCACCTCCTGGCTCTAGTTGTTGATGATAGGCTGTGATTGGACATCATACAAATGTGGCCTCTTTTTTTAAATATCTACACGTTACAGTATTAATCACGATACTGATTTAGTTTTAAATCTTATAACTGAATCTGAAGAATATGCAGTTTGACAGCACTATCAAGATTGATGCTCACGAAGGACGGTTGAGTCAAGGTTGAACAAACCTTGAAATTTTGAGTAACGCAACTATGGAGGTTAAACTTTATTTGGTCTGAAAATTGAAGCCAATGCGGAAGTGCTTTAAAGTGCAATACCAAGGACGGACACCAGGGGCTGGCTCCAAAAAAAAAACCATCAACGTCTCTCATGAAACACAAAGTCAAGCTAATTTCGAAAAAAAAAAATCAAAATTACAGCAACAAACCACATTCACGTGTTTCAATCATAATCTGAAAAGTGACAGTGTTTCTCAAAATGTCAAATTTCCACTTCCCGACTGCAGTTAATGTCGCGTTAACTCCACGTTGTCATTTTCAGGCAGGACTGTGCGTTACAGTTGTGGTGCGGGGCCTTCGTAAACTCCTGTCACTCAACTCCCGAGCAGATACAGTAGGTTGGTATATATATACGGACGGAAAGACAGACAGAAGCAGTGTGATGTAAAGTAAACACTTCCAAGCAGCGAGAGGAAGACAGACAGACAGACAGGCACTCGGAGAGACAGACGTGAGCGCGAGCAGCTGGGAGGCTGGGTGGGGACAGCTGTGCTCTCTCCGGAATGTTCTGTTATTTCCAGATCAGGAGTTCTCTTTTGACCTAAACCAAACTCCGTGCTTTCACGGGGAGCCGCCCGCAGGCCCCTCCACCGCCACAGCGGGCTTTGGTGAGCGCCTGCCGTCCCCTGACCCCTTGTATAGTCTTGTCATATTGGTTTAGGAACAAAAGCGGCTGGTTAATTCAATGGAGCACCTTTCCCAATAAACCGGCTGGGCGCTCTTGCTGTGTGTGGCGGGCCGCGCCGCATGTAGCTGTTTTCATTGTGTCACCGCCGCCGAAGATAAATGAGAAGTTCCCAGATGGACGTGAATGTGGGAAATATCACAGGAACAAACTGTTACTGGATTTATATCTCCGACTGGATTTGTTTGATTTGAAAAGTGCGTATAAATATGAAAGAGAGGAAGGACTGAGGCAAACTAAACTAAATCTGGGAGATGTTGGCGTTTCGGTGCATCTCTGATGTGAAGCAACATTTCCCACAGCGCATTAATATCTGAGGATGAGCTCGTCTTTAATGTCTGCTCGCTGCAGGGCTTGTATTTATTTCTTTTCACTTTTAACAGAATATGGAATTTGCCCAGGGGGTTCCAAACTGTAACCTCTATACCCCCCATTTCATTAGGCCACAACTGCTTCACTAAACGTACATGACACAGTGAAACACAGGTTTGTTGCACCTTGTTTTTCAAGGGGTCGAGCCAAACGTCCGGAGGCCCTCGATTCAGAGGTGTTGGAAGGATAAAAAAAATCCATATGAGATTCTGACACCTGAAATTTATGAAGAATCATAACTCTGTTTGTGTTGTGGGCCCACGTATACAATCCCACACACACACACACACACACACACACACACACAGCAGTCATACAGGTTTCCATGTTGGCATACAGGCAAGTTCCTGACAAAATTTATGTCCCTCATTGTTTATATCTTCAGTGTCAAGACTTTAAATGTTTTGATATGAAATTTAATATCATCAGAGTATAAAGGATTCAGATTTGTGGATACGTGAATCAATATGGAACCAAACCTAGCGAGGACACACACACACGCACAGTCTTCATAACTGACTACGACAGTTTCACCAGAGGGTTTGTGTCTGTGCGTGTTTTTGTACATAGTGTTTGTGTACAGCGTGTGGGACCCGTGTGTGTTTGCACAGCACATGTGTGCGTGACGCGGTGTCACTGAGGTCATCAGCAGCGCGACAGTCTGGAGACAACAGGCTGCTGAAAGCTGCTCCTCTGCTGTCAACAGCAGTTAGTTACCGGAGCCGCCGACCGGCTCCTTTCACTCCTCGTCAGGGAGCAAATGTTCGGGAAGCTGCAGTTTAAATCTGCTCTGCATCGTTTCTAATGCAGAAACGATAAGGAATCAGTGGAATCAGTGGAAAAGCGTCACCCATCTTTATATACAGTCTATTGTGTGAACGTTTAATTTTAGCGTAAACATACTTTTTAAACAAAATGTAGGTTTAAGAGAAGAGAAGCTCGGTTTTGTTGTATTAACGAATGTAGATTAAAATAAAACTTCATATAATTATAAAAGATCATTTCTATGCACATTAAAGAAAGTCTGGTGTTGAGGACCTGGCTGCAAACTCCATATTCTGAAGTAAATTATAAAAAACAGCTTTCACAAATATCTTCATTGGCTCCCCCAAAGTGGAGTTTTCATTATTTCTGAAGTTATACTGAAGTCAACAAACCTAATCCTTGCATAAGTGCTGGGTATCTCCAGGTATTTCTTTCTCAGGCCTCCACTTCCCTTCCT
Organism: Hippoglossus stenolepis; assembly: GCF_022539355.2. Lineage (NCBI taxonomy): Eukaryota > Metazoa > Chordata > Actinopteri > Pleuronectiformes > Pleuronectidae > Hippoglossus > Hippoglossus stenolepis. Next base: position 24,739,697 of record NC_061489.1, on the reverse strand, counting down.
CTGGGAGACGTGTTACTCCGCTCCGAGCGAACACATGTCAGCGGTGGGAGCCAGCTTGACGAGCCCTGACACTTGCAGCGCTTTGAGGATCAAGATGACAGTTTCCCCAACGAGAGCTTTTTGAATGGCGTGGGGAGCGAAAACATGAAAAAGAAGAAGAAGAAGAAAAAAAAAAGAGCTGCCGGCTGTCAGAGGTTGTAAATGGTGATTTTGTTTCACTTCCCAAAGTTTTTTCTTTTCAGAATCAAAGCCCCATTGAACCCCGTCCAAAACCAGCATGTTTGGCCCTGCCACGAGGAAAGACAGCCATGTTATTTATTTCTTAGCTAGAGGTTGTACTTAGGGAGGTGTTGATGGTGCCTCACATGCCACATTGTGGCTCCGCTGCAGCGACTGGCTCCGCCGTTTTGCCGCGCTGCCACCGGCCTCTGTTGCGGGCGCAGTTAATTAACGCAGTCGGAATGCAGCGAGTGTTGCTCGTCAGCCAAGCGCATGCCCCGCTGGCATTTTATCAGCTTGTCACATTAATGAAATACTGTGCATGTCGAGATTGCTCAATTTCCATTTCAACTTTTAAACTTTGCCTGGCTCCAGCTAATGATGTAAGAGTTAAATCGAGCATTTAAGTCACTGGGAGGCTGCAACACAAACCACCAACACACTGCCACGCTGCTCTGAACCTGCTAGAATGCATGAGCATATAAGGTTAGGAGCAGCGGTTGCTCCGCGCGGCCGGGGGCTAACACCACATTTGTCTTTTCGTGTGGACACTTATGTGCTGTCATGCTTTGTAAACTGTGATGAAGTCATACTTTATACATGCTAAGGTCATGGTTGTGGTTGCGTGCAGTTATTTTTCATGCTTTTTTTTGACAAAATACTGCAGTTGGAGGAACGTAAGCGGCTCACGGACGAGACTGATAGGCCAACTTCTGCAATGTAAGTGTGTTTTGCATGTATGTGTTTGCCTTTGAGGAACAGCAACATTCAGGGACGTTGTAGTTTACTTACAATATGTCACAAAAGCTTTACTCCTTACTCTGGTAAGTGGCTGAAGACCTAAGCTCCTGGACATTGTTCATCAAATGTATGTTATGGAGAAGTGGACATATTCCCCCAGAATGCACCTAAAAGAGTATGTTGATGTGGATTGACTTTATAAAAAGAGTTTGCATGGGAGATATCTGCATAACTTTAATTCTACTTTTCCTTCCAGTTGTTTTTTTATTATTATTTTGTCTTGTTCAGGTTTGTACCAGAAACGAAATATGAAACAGTTTTTGTCACATGGCTGCTAATAAGGAGCTAAATTAAATTAAAAAAAGTAGTTTTTCTCAGTCACTGTCATTTTAGCCCATTTTTAAATCCACATTGCTTTGTTGTCAAAAATCTTTCACTGTTAAATAAAGTGATAAAAGAAAACTCCTGGATCTGTCTGCACACAAATTGAAACCTCATCAAATCCGATGCTCGTGCCTGATGTTTACAAGCAGAATGATTTTGTATTTATTTTATTTGTAACAAAATTCCGGATAAAAACTGAAAAAGTAGGAAAAGTAGATTCATGCACTGAACCCGTTCAGACTGCGACTGAAACATTAAATGCCCGACACGTAAAGAAGCCAGGTTACATTTATACCGTGAGGAAGTGTGCAGTAGGCAACAATGCAACCAAACCGCCGCCGTACAAGCGATACTTATAATAATAACAATTATACTTGTGCAGCTCTTTTCATAAGAGAATTACAAAGTAAAACAGAGCACGATCTGCTGTTTTTCCTCCGCGACCTGTGATGTTTGATCCAAACTAAAGCCTGTAGTTATCTGCCTCTCTGCTCTGAACGTTTGACAAGTCACGTCATGCCGCCCGTCCCATTATTGCTCCCAAATAAAAGACGCCTATCGTGGATTTAGCCTCCGCGGAGCCGCTCGGTGTTCGGTTTCTTCCTCCGGGCTCCGCAGTTGTCAGAAGCATTTCCTACTGTGCGGAGACAAAAAGTGATTTTACAGCGAAAACGCACGAGAGGTGAACTCCTCTCCATAACGACAACAACAACAGAGGAAACAGGCCTCATCAGCTGTCAGCGCCATGGAAATATAGAGCTGCATAAACCCTTTAAGCACAAGCACACACACACACACACAAACAAACGTGAATGGTATGTTTACACGTCACCATTATTTTATATCTTAATCACGGGGTCATCACACATAAACTACACACGCACACAGACACACACACACACTATATTGTGACTAGATACCAGATGGTGCCCTCACCACACCCGTACATACAACACTGTAAAGAAACAAAAGGTACACAAGCAGGTGGTGCCCTTTTGAAACAACTACACAAAATCTACGACAGTCTGCAAAACACACACACACACACACACGTATATATGTCTGATTATGTTTCAGTAAATGAATAAAGAGGAATTTGAATGGGATCTTGTCTCTTTCTTGTTTATCTTTTATTTCAGTTAGTCCTGCGTGCTTTAAACAAAAAGACATTTTAAAAGGTGCAATGCAAAAAGTGAACACCGGCTGCAGCCGTGGTAAATAGACCCAGCCTCCTCCGTGTTAGTGGATGGGACTTGGACCAAACTAAAAAGTCAAAGTAAATTTCATATATTTTTTCCTTAAAGATGCATCAGGTCATTTTTGGTTCTGATGCGTGTTCGTGTTTCTATTAAGTTTGTTTTTAATTAGTTATTTGATGCTATAAAATAACATCAGGTGTGTCTGTCAGCCAATCACATCACCATCACACCCATGATTACAACGTACTGGTACTAGTGCAGGTTGTTTAGGTTTTTACAGAGAAATAGACGTTTAAGTGGAGAACACATGTTACAGCTTCGCTCCGATTCAGCGACGGACAAACACGATTCCTCACGGTGAATCGTTGCGATGCCACGGTGGAAACACCTGAGAGCGAGGACACCCGTGGAAAATGATTCCTGTGTCAACCACGTTCAGCATGTTTCCAAAACGTGAGGCTGTTTTTAAAAAGCCGCTCCTCTGTCAGGTGAGTTTTTCAACACGACCCCGGATGGATGTTTTTGATCAGATGTGCTGTTCGTCATGAGAGAGATCGTGCCGGCGCCTGTCAGCGTTCCATGAAATCTACAATTTACACTCCTCCACCTCCAATGGACTTTGGTTTTTCGAAATAAAAATGTTCCTCCTGTCAGATGCATAAAACTGTCCAGAGACTTAATGGTTGAAAGAGTCTATCGTCTAGTTTGGTGCAGACATACAAGCTAAATTCTGTTTTCTAATAAACCAACTAGAAATGAAATGAAACGTATTGTTATCTTTAAATATGTGTAAGTTGTAGTGTTGACACTGAAGTAAGAGGCCTGGTTGAATCATCAGACCCACACAACTTCATGGTGCAATGAGCTTCCTGATTGTTGTTTGTAGAACCTTGGTTTGGTTTTTCATTTGGTCGTTAACCGACTGTTTGCTCTTCCAACTTTTACTGCGTGTTCCCCTGAGCTACTGTATATTCAACATAGTTTAATATAATAAAGATGCAACTGTGGGTTGTGCGGTAAAAAAATAATAAGTTCACTCCACCAACATTTTCCCTGCATGTTTTTTAACATTGTTTATGTTCCTGTGACGTTGATGCTTTTACTGTGTGTTATTACCAGTCGTAGTTATACAGGCGCCCCTGAGCTAAACCACAATAAAAAGGTGGAAAAATAAGGGCATGGAGTGAATCAGGCTGTTTGTTCGCATGTGCGTACTATGAAATATAATCCTGACAGCGCCCCCCCGACTTATTTATCATATGTAGATGCTAATAAATCATAGCGAGGCATGTAAAAAAAAATATCTAAATATTCTTTTCTTCCTTTCTGAAAAGCAGATTTTAGGTAAAAGTGCAGTTTTCATTATCCGCTGGGGATTTATCCTCTCAGCCAGAGTTTTTGTCAATCCCAACCGGGGCGACACAAGTGCACTCGCGGCTCTCCCATGATGCCTCGGGCTCTTTCCTTGGATCCCGTCCACAGCTGAGAGTCAATGGCTGCATGGAAGCGGGGCGGTCGGGGGCTGAGGACACAATGGGGCTCTGACAGGCTCCTTTGCTGACGGCCTCATGTGCCTTGTCAGTTGTGATGAGTTGCTTGAATAAAGAAAAACAGAGGCACAGCTGAGCATGCTAATAGAGTAATTGTGGCGGGATTTCAGACGGGGGGCCGGAAGCCCGCCAGCTCATTCGGAAAATAACCCCCCCCCGCCCGCCCGCCCGCCCCAGCTATACCCACCTTTTCACCCTCTCTCCCCATCCAAACAGCACCATGTCGGCTTTGCAGATTTTAACCAGTTTATTTCCAAACAGAACGACCAACACACCCCCTCCAGCTCCATTTTACTTAATACCCCCCACGCCAGTATAAAGAAAAGAGGAGAGAAAGCCTTTGTATTAACAAAGTCCAAAAGTGCAGACAAAACATGTCTGTGAACACAGCGCAGCTTTCACACATTAAGAAATCTGTCCTCGGTCCGGAGGCATTTGATAGTTTCATTTCGGCATGGATCCCAAAGGGGCCCGAGTGCAGCTGCTTCCATTCTGCTCATCTATTTTGTCGGGGGAGAAAGGCAGCGAGGCGGAGCTGTCACAGCCGCCATATGAAGTCTGTTGCTTTAAAACAAGCGGGGGCTGCCGAGGTTACGTCTCCAGAACAATGACCATGACCGCTCTCTGCCGACCTTCACGTTTCACCCCCGAGTCCGACACGAAGGCGACGCAGTTTAATCTCAGTATATTCACAGTGTGTGACTCTGCTTCCATAAACATCTCCACTGAATAATGAGACGCTTTATATATATATATATATATTGGTGGAATATGCACAGCAGCTGTCTAGACTATACACTGGGTTAGACGCTCTCTCTATAACAAACCATTCTCCTGACGTGGCTTCAACTTTTAGGCCCGACTACATGATATAATACTTTCTGGACACGTGTTTTACAAAAATCAAGATATCTGCAGTTACCTCCCCCTTTAAAATGATGCCTCTGCTTGTATGCACCCCCCCTGTGGTTAGGTTACATTAAAATAGACGTATTCAGTTCATACTCAGGTTGATAATTTCAATGCTGCAATGTTCAGACAACACATAACTTTCCTCAAACTGTCCAGGATTGCAATCAGGGGCTTTTGTCTGTATTTTTATAAAACTTGGCGACTGTCAAGAAACACGTGTCGTCGTGTGAACCAGGCTTTTGGAGACTTCCTCATCCTCGATATAAACTCTGCCATCTTGCACTGATCACTTCACCGAGGTCGCTCTGCTACAGACGCTCACATGACCTGTGATTCATATCGTTGCCCTGCACCAATCATTATCCATCACGTGAGCACGTGTATGAATCAGTTCAAGTCGTTGATTGGACAGGATACATACAAATACCGCACATATGTATGGGAACTGTATTGAATTTGCAGTTTTAAGCACTTTTTCCCAGGCTGCCTGAACCAGATCCTGACATTTCTTAAACATGAGCAAACAAACATCTCTAAAATGTGGACGCGGGGGAACGGGGACTCGCTGGTGCAGCCTCGGTCCCAAACTGTTGACACAATCTGCGCTCTGTGCCACCTAATTCCCGGATGCTGGATCATCCTGTCCTCCAAATCTCCCTAAATCCCACGGACAGTGGTCCCTGAGAGGCCCTGTTTACCCTGGGCCCGCCGGCCATGGCGGCCTCAGACCCCCTCCCCGTTTCCTCCCGCACGACACAGTCACGCACTCATCAGTTAATGCTGAACATCTGGAGGGATTAGCAATGTCAGGCCAATCAGGGCTGAGCTGACAGATCCCAATGAAATGCCATTCTGCAGCTGCGCTCAGCATTCAAGGGCTTTCAGATTCCCATATCTGCTCCTCACTATCCTCCCTCTCTCCACTTCTCCTTTCCTACTTCCCTCATTCCTCCTCCTTATCTTTTCTATTTCCCATCTTTGTGGTTGCAGCTTTCTCTCTGAGCCTGTGACCTGCAGTAGTTGAGCTGGATCGGTCCACAGAACCCTGAAGCCTCCCCTGCTGCACACAGAGCTGTTTACTCAAGGTTCTGTGAAGCTGGACTCGGTACGCAGAACCCAGAACTGGAGAGTCAGTGGTCGTTGTCGTGAGCGCGCCGGTTGTCGTGAATCGGTAACGACGCTTACGCTGATGAATCCCAGACTCAGAAGTCTGATTGTTTGTTTATCAACAGGATTAAACTGCTCGACTGATTTCCATGAAACTCGGTGGAAGCACGGGACACGGGCCATTTGGCGTAGATCTGGAATTATGAGAACGTCTTGTATACATCAGAAAATCCAGAGAACTATTTTAATAAAGTAGAATTCATCAAAAATGAAGGATATTGAGTCTTCAGTTTCTTTCTGTCTGTAATGATTGGGGCTGAGTTGAGAGCAGGCAGATTATTAAACGGGAGGAAAAGAGAGACGAGGGGAAGTGAAGTGGGGTCGAGGCAACACCTGCTCCAAATGTTTGCGGCTATAAATCTTCAGTCCGTGTCGCTGCGAAGACGAATAAACACAAGAGTCAAGAGTCCAAAGCGAACTTGCTACTCATGTGCTAATGTGAGCAGTTCTTCATGGTGCCACAGATACTTTTACAGGAATTAGCCGCCGATGTGAGTTGAGGTATTTACATTTTTCTCTGCGAGTCACAGCTGCTGCGAGGACAGAAATAGTCGGATCGGGGTTTGTTGAAAGTTGTTTTTGGCCGAAACCACAGAACTGAGGTTTTTTCCACATCTAAGAAAAGTTTAGATTGTTGGTAAAGTGGAAATTTCACTCTTGACCTTGGAAAGTGAAGTTTCGTTAAATAAAGTCAGTAAGTTTTCAGTAGGAGACGCTGAGCAAACAGCTGAAATCTGAACTAAAGATGGACGACGCGTCTCCACGTTCTCCCACTATCCAGAAAAGAGGCAAAACTATCCTGGATATGAAAGCTGCCATCTTGTGGTGACAGTGTCGAGGTCCCGCCGATACACGTGTTCAACCAATCACGTGTCTATCTCAGCTGTCAATCATCATCATGACACCTGACCAAACCTAAAATGACACGTGTTTTTGTTTACGGCTCGTCGACGCTGGCATCAGCCTTCATCACCAAAAGTTTTCAAGTTTCATCGTCTTTCCAAACTAACGTCCAAGTCTTCTACGTGTGTGACACCCTCTTTTTCATCTGGATCCATTTGCTTTCTTTTTGATAGAAACGTCATCAATACACCCACTTGCTTGCTCCTGACATTTTACGTAGGAAAAGTTCCAGAAAGGATCCAGAGAAAGAGACTGGAAGCAACTTTAGAGAATATTTTTGTTTGGATTCATTACGAGCAGAGGAGCTGAAAATAGAATAGAAAAGTCAGCTATGGTTTCATTTTGTTTAACCTTAATTAAACAATTGAAAACTGTGTTCTCCTCTTAATTAGTTTATATATTTATTTCTTTGAATTAAACAGCATCATTTCCCCATCTCCCCTCTTAATTCACCGTCATTTGCTTGTTTGCACAATTTAATTTGTGCTTTCGAGATATTCAGTGAATTTGAACCATCCACCTCCACTAAATATTAATTAAAACTTCAATTATGCTCATTTCAGCTCCTGAGACATCAGAAACTGTAAAGTTACGTACATATGATCCGAAAAGTTCCCACATTCTTATATAATTTCCTAAAAGAGCCTTTTACGCTGTGGATATTCATCACGTCAGTTTCACAGCCGCTGATGCAGAACACTGACTTCTTTCAGAGCCTCTTCCAGTCCGGACATTTCCATCTCCAGTGTGGAAAAGCCCAAACGTTAATGCGAACGCTAGGGTGGATAAACAATTATAATTTTCCAGATGAGACCCCTCTGACGTCCGTCTACCCCCCACTGGTGATGAAATCGCATGAGATCAAGTTGCTGGAATGCACCGGCGGTCTCGGTTCTACTGGGACTAATCGCGGGGTTTGCTGAGCCTCACATGGACACACAGGACTCGCATCTGATCCCAAACAGCTGCTGAGCAGACAGGGCCCGCAACTGCCCAGTATCCAGAAACTCCTGCTCCAGTCCAGGCAGGCACATTTTAGAAAAACACGGCTCTGACCCTCATGAGGTCTCGACCCCGCAGTAAAAGTACTTTGGCATATTTGTTGGAGAGAAGCACCTGTCTTCTCTCTCCGAGTGGTTTCAGATTGAGTTATTTCCAGAGAGCAGGCATTCCTCCGTGCGTCTCTGCTGATAAATGATCACGGGGAAATATATAAATCTCTCTTCATTTCCACCAAACACCTTCGCAGAGAGATGCAGGTGCTGCGTGTTTCAGGAGAGAGCGTTTCTGCAGGAGTGAGGGAATGTTGTTTTCACCCATCTCGGTTTGTTTGTATGTTTTTCAGCAGGATTACGCAAAAACTAATGAGGGGTTTTGGACAAAGGGGCAGATTATTTGTCACTTTCTTTAACATTGTGAGATTTTTGAGGGGGGTATTAATGCCAATATATGAGGGAATTCTGATTAAAAAGAAATCAGATGTATGCAGGGGACTAATCCATGAGTGGTCCAAATAGAAATCTGGATTTGGGGGATTTAAAAGTGTCGTTTCATAAGCAGAACATCTGCCTATGACGTTCTGCATTTGCGTTTATTCGTTGGTTTGCAGGATGACACAAAAATTACGAAATGGATTACCAGAAAACTTGGTGGAAAGATGTAGTACGAGTCAGGAAAGAACCCGTTAACTATCAGGGGGTGGATTAAGTAATTTTTCCAAATTCCCTGGGATTAATTCATGGATCTTGATGAAAGAGAACTGTCAAGGGGGGCCAAGGAGGTTATGTTTTCATTTGCGTTCTCGTCCATGCTATTCCATAAATTCTGCTGCGTATCTTGCATTTTAGTTTGGATGAAAACAAAAAATCTTGCTCCTGGGGATTTATAAATGTGGTTTCCTGAGGGCTCTGCTGGGCCTCGCCGGAGATCCGTGCTCCACATTCCACTTTGTGTCACGTATTTAAAGCTCATCAGCGCTGTAATTACACCAGAAATCACGAAACGCCTGACGATCCGCAGACCTGCCGCAGGAACACGGAGCGGATCACGGCTCCTAATGCCGTTTTGATTAGGTTCTGATCTCGGAGGGGTTACTGCCGAGGTCGTGAAAATGTATACGTGGAAGTGATAGCGCTGTCGGGGGACGTGTTGATTTCCTGTTGGTGTCATCTGGCAGCCATTTCACGTGAAAGATAATTAGAGAAATTAGCCGCCATGTGGAATGTGTTCTCCTGACAGAGTGAGAGGGGAAACCTTCCAGGAGCCCTCTCCGTTTCTGATTCATGGCTCCTGAGCGGGGCCCTCGAAACCCCCCACACACACACACACACACACACACACACACACACACACTCTTTATCCCTCAGTTTACAGCCTCTATCTTTTCCCTCTTTGCTTTTTTTCTTTCCTCTTCCAGATCTCACACACACACAAAAACCAGAGCTTCCTCCGAACTGAACCAGATGTTTTGCATTAAAAGGCAGAAACGCTCTCTCCTCCCCTCAGCTCAGTCAGCTTCATCACTCTTCTGGATTTATTTTCTATTATCTATTCGTCTTTAATTCATCCTCATCCTCCCGTGTTGGGCTGGAAATCCACTCCCTCGCTGCTCACTCATGAATTCATCCAAGCATCATCGATTATTCGGCTTTTAATACCAGCGTTTATTTCTAAGCATCTCCCCATCGGAGCTTTTCAGCTAAACCAAAGCAAAGTCTCCATCATCCGTGCATCCTCCAAGCTCCTGCTACTAACTGCTGAATCTGCTCCAAATCTGAATGAAGAAAATATATTCTAATGCTCAGATTGTGTATAATAATATATCTACATTTAGCAGTCGTCTGCTGGTTATCTGCAGATCACGGCTGGTAACCGGGGGCAACCTGGCCTTCGCTGTCGAGCCTCCAAACGATCCAACGTCTTCAGTGTCTTTTAAAACGTTTCTTAAATCATGATCTTATTAAAAAGCTTTTTTTAAATTACTGACACGTGCTGTGGTTGTGATTTATTATACTTTATATTTTCATGGAACTTTCCCTCCGTTTTAAGATCTGTTTGAGCTTATGTTTTATGTTTTCTACGAAACACATTTAGGGATCTTACATCTAAGAGCGTGTGAAGTTTGGTGCAGCTCGATTGAACTTGTGATTATATATAATTATTAACTGATAAAAATGAAACCTACACAGAAGGTGCCTGTTTAAATCAAATCAAAGCTACACTGTAACACATACATTCATCCACTGGATAGAAGCCTCATTGTTTTGTGACAGCGTCGCCTCAACCACACTGTTGGCTCTGAAATAAAGTCTGTTGTCACGTGTGGTCGCAAGTTGAGTTTTAATTATTGCCATGAGAGAACAGGATGAAAATAGAAGAGGACGATGATGGGAGTCATGTATGAAAGGTGCTAAGTTCACCTGCTCAGACAGAGAGGAGCTTTGTTCCCTCTCCCATACCTGATGTCGGAAATAACTTTGACGTGTTCTCTACTTACGTGTTTCAGATCTGAGCTCCACTTCCCTCGGAGTTGGTTCGGTCCCGAGGCCAAAGCACTGGATGCAACAAGTGCTTCATGTTCACTGCCATCGTTTCTCAAAACCCTCATTCCTGCTGCACCCCCCCCCAAACCTCGACTCCCACTTCCTGACGATGACAGGCAGGTTTCCCTCCTTGACATTCCCTTCACCGCCACCTCTCGCATCCCGTCTCATCGCACTCCTCCCGACATACCGTTCATTTCTCTATTCTGACGGAGAGTTTTATTTCAAATGCTAATGGGCATCTCCTTTAAAACTACGACACTCAGACCTCCACCACGGCCCGACTTCAATTCAAACAAGCGTGTAAATTATGTGTAAATGTAAATGATCATGATTATGCAACTCGGATCTCAGGTAAGTGGAGACGGAGGTGAAGGTTAATCTGAGTCAGGGCCCCGGTTACAGGGAGAAATAGAAGCCGGGCACTTTATGAGGCTGTCGGCCCCTGAATGTTCCCGAATGTCACTTTTGCTCCAAAGACAAATTGCACTGGAAATATATGGCCCATAAAGTCTGTCAAACCTCAGTGCATGTGTGGCAAAGCATGAAAAACGTGTCATAAAAGGAAACCAAAAAGAAAAAAGGAGCAGAACAATCGGTTGATGTGTGGTTGTGCGCGCCATGTGTCGGGCCGAGGAGCGGAGGCTGCACCGTACGTTCATTCAAAGTGCACATGTGAGGTAGTTTAGCAGGTTTCACCGTCACCGTGGCAGCGGTTCATGGATTTCTGTCGTGGAAAAACCTCATGAGCCCTTTTTTTTTTTTCTTACATTAATTTAGACTGTGCTTCATCTTTTTTTGTGATGTTTTATGACCCGTGGTTCATTGAAACCTCCAACAAAGCCAAATTCTCTCAAGCATAATGTGGCCGCTACCGAGAAATTGAAAAATGTAATTTTGCGGACCCACTTGATAACGGAGACATGGTCCGTAGCCTTTTAATAAGACTGAAGCCTCGGCCATCGGGGGGGCATTCCCCTGGAATACTGCAGGTGTTCTCTTTCCCTTAATCACAGTGAAATACAAATGTGAATCCAGCCGTGGTACGTGGCCCGATGACCTCATGTCCCTCCCATCGTGCTTTGGGACCTGCAGGTGTAACCGTGGCTCCGTGCCGGTTTCACATCATCCCTACAGCCTCAGGGGGTTTTCTGAGAATTTACTTATGAAGTTAACTTGTGCTGAACATTGGAGATATAATTAAATTATTGAAAATATAGTCTCCCACTCATGCAATCATTATTAGGGCTGAATTTTGGAATGACCTTTTCCTGATCACTGCACAAGTAAAGAAGCATCCAGACTCCCACTCATTCAGTGAAAATGTAAAAGTAAATGTTAAAGCAAGTGATTGTAAATTCACTGATTTAATTCCTCTTTCTTGGTTTCGTGGAAACTGGTTCTGCATTTTTGACGTAATCCTGCCGATAAACAAACAAACGGACGGGGGTGGAAACGTAACCTCCTTGCTGGAGGTGATAATTTGTTAAAAGCCTGTAGTCTCCTCTGCTGTTGTCTCTTCAGGACGCAGACATACTTGACATTGTTCTGCCTCCACTTTCTCTTTGTTTATGTTGCTTCTTAAGGAACTGACCTGAAACAACCGGCTTAAAACCAACAGGACTTAACTCAGGTACTTGAAAATGTTTTTGCAAAGAGGCCCGGAGACAGAAGATGCTTTAAGGCATTATTTCTGCCTCGTTGCTGAAATCCTGAGGACGGGACGCACACATCACCTGGATTTGTCAGACGAAGACAGGAAGGATATATAAACAAACATCTAAATATGGCTGCGGATGTAGAATTTGACCTTATTCAAGTCTATAAAATAGATTTCTTGTCATATAAGAAGATATGGAGAAGTCAGCGACTCCCATCTGACTCTGAAAGTCTTAACCATAGGTGTGTTTGGTGGATTAGCAAGCGCAGAGGGAGGGGAGGAGGTGATGGAGGCTTGAAAATTGTATCGGAGGATGTCGGTGTTGGATTTCCCATCGGCCCGGCTGCGTAAGCCTCTCCCTTTTCAGTTCAGAGGTCAGAGTTCGTACACCAGGCCTGGGGGCCTCCGAAATGAGCTGGCTGGAGAGAGGTGAGGGGGACGGGCCCGAGCGGGAAGTGCACGAAAAGGTCACGGAGGAAGTAGGTTGTAATAATTCACCCCTTCAAAGTTACTCACTCGTTTTTCTTGTGGTTGGTTTGGATTCTTACTCGATGCAGCTAAAGGTTTGGATGTGGTGACATTAGCGTGGAAACAGCAGAGGAGAGGATTCGATCGTTAGAAAGAATCAGCTTTGGTCTGAAAGTGTCAACGAAGGACCTATTAGCTTATTCTCATATGCATCTCTCCAGAAATACTATTATGCACTTTCTAGATCTTCCTCGTCTTCTAAAGATGCTTTCACACATGCAAGCCCAGACATTTTCATTGAATGTTTCCGGAGGGGCTGTATGTGAGAACGCAAATGTTGCTCCTGACATTTTACGAAACTTTTCCTGCCGGCTCCCTCGTAAAATGTCTGGAAAATATCCGAGTGAGCCGCATGTGAGAGAACAGCAGGAAATTGTCACAGCGAGCGAGTGGGTGTCTTGATGACGTTGCTAACAAGCAAAGGACGTGAAACAGGAAGAATTAAAATATCTCAGGATGAAACAGACGAGTCAAACATGTAGAAGACGCAGATGAAGACGTCAACTCAGCTGAGGCAGTAGCTCCTTCTCCCGCCATCTTCAGTATCGTGCTATAAACAACAAAACCTGATTTATTAAGCAGATTTCATACGTCATCTCCTGCTGCTCTACGCAGACGCCGCTCCTCGACCGAATTCAGGAAATGTTCCTGTTGTTGTGAACGTGTCTGACCCGGATCGTAGACCTGGCATTTGGAGTTCAGAGATGAGTCTCAGAGAGTCTCTGCAGTTATGAGTTTTCTTTTTAGTCATAATCATCATTTTTATAATTATAATAAACCAAAGTTACAAAGTGTTTGACATAAGTAGAAAAACAGGGGATTAAGAAATGGCAACAAATATAAATGGAAAATGTCTGGAAAATTTAGATGAGACATTCTCCAGAATTCATGTTTGAAAACTGTTTATGATAAAATAAAACGGAAATATTGAGAAAAATGTTGAGAATAAAGTCAAACTGGATAAATGGGGACATGTTTTTTTTTTTTTGATGAAATGTTGAGATGAACTCTAACTGAACTGAACGCTCTAATTTAAAGATTAAAGTTGAGCTCTGATGGAGCAGAGGAGTTTACTTTATTCTCCACCTTATTATTTAATATTTCAACTTTATTTTCCTCGAACTGCAAAATGAAAAGAGAAACAAATCTCATCTTTTTAAGAACTGGGCCCTGAAAACTCTTCCACAGGAACGAGAGCTCAAACTCTGTGGAAACCAGATAAGACAGAAACCACCGTCCCCCTGATGCACGACCACTGGGATGACTTAAGACCAACGTCATAGGGGTATGTAACCTCTGGTGATGGGGTTAACAAGGCATTATGGTCATTACTGGTGGAGGAGGAACTGCACCCCCCCCCCCCCTTCCTGGAAAACTACCTTTAAATTACAGAGCTGATGCATATCAATTTTCAGGCCTTGGTTAAGTAGCACCTGAAGGCAGAGAGGCTGAACCTGTGTGCTCATGATCATGTGACAAACTCAGGGGTCAAAAGTTTCCTGGTGATGTTTTGTTAGAATATCTTTGATTATATATATATAAACACATCTCGTTTTCAATTTGAAAATATTGAAACTACCAATTACCTTAACTTACCTCCGTCGATGGGGTTTTGCTTTAACTCGTCTCTGTTTGTTGGATAATTTGTTTGTTTGCAGAATTTCACATCTACCAAACCAACTTCCACCAAACCTGCCGGAAGAACCCATTAAAGTTTGGTGCAGATTCCTTCGCAAATTGATTATACACTCTTTTTCTTTCATATTTCTAATATAAAACCTAAACAAACGTATGTTCTTGATGAAAATGTCCAAAAAACTATTGAATCCCGGAATCCACAGTTTTATTCAAGGTAAAGGGACGTGTCATTTTGGTCATATCCCCTTTACCTGTGGTTTTGTCCGTCTCTGCATTCGTCACTCGTCATGGATCATGATTATTCGTTGCCGTTTGCATAATGAATAAAACTTGTGTCAGATGGATTTTCATCAGCAATGTAGGTGAAGACAACAATTCCCATGATCCCACGCTGCTCCACGTCATCAAACTAGGTCTCGTCATTGTTTTATGATGAGATTTTCAAAGTGGTCGTACTACTCGTGCTTCACACACACACACACACTATCTCCATTTAATTTGCAGCGTGTTGGGGCAGTTGATGTTTCCACAGCAGCGTTCAGATGCTTCTCCTCTTCTCCTCCACACGCTGTTCAAAGTTCCATCTCAACGCGTCCTATGATCTTTTATTTGCTCTTAAAAATCTCTTCTCTTCTTCGAGTCGTATTTTAAAACAAAATCAGCGTTTGGGGATGAATCACTTTAGTTTGAAAAGAATCTGAATCTCTCCTCTTATCTTCAAATAATTACTCAACCACTCTCCCCGACGTCGTCTCCTGAACTAATTGCCACGGTCGTTTACTGCGGGTGCATAAAACAAACACTCACAGTGAGGTGGGGGGGTGAAAGGGGTTATCTCAATAAGACACTTGTAAAGTTTTTTAATACTGCGCAAGTTTAAAAAATGTGGTCTTGCATGTTATGGCTGTCCCTGAAGTGTCCTCTCACCCACCCCCCCCACCCACCGTCAACAAAGCCCCTGAGCGACGGGGATCGGGTCATATAAAGGAAACCGGGAGTCTTTTTATATCCGTTTACTGTTGGTGTTTGCAGCCATTTATGACTCCACTGGCTCCAGTGACGTGGGGACGTGGGGCAAGAGGGAGGCGGGGGGGGGCCGTCTCCTCCACAGCGACTCAGCGTCTCGTAACCTTGAAGCCCTTTTTCCTTTTTACTGCCATTAAAGTGCGTCTGGGAGTGAACCCCCCCCCCCGTGTGGGCCCTGGCGGTAATGAGGCTCCTTCTTCATGACTTCAAATGAGGCGGGGTGTCAGAGAGGAGGAAGTTCAGCCCCGTGTCGGCCGTAGAAGTGATTCCACCGCTGGGATATTAATTAGTTCTTCTGCAGAGTGTCTGACAGTCGGATGAATTATTCATTCATAACACACACAGCACACATTGGAGAAGTAGATGTTTTTGAACGGGCTGATTCGGGATATATGGTTTCATATCACGATAGCGACACGTGTTGGTGATTTATTCATGAATCCACTTGCCAACAAGATTAAGCCGCTTTAAGTTGTTCGAATTCGCACTAAAACAAAGTTGGACTGAAGCTGAATGTCTCCGGATAGATCCCCGGGGCATTGTGGGTATTTGTCCCACATTTTGTGCCAATGCAAGTAGATGATTGATATTTTACAGGATAAATAAACACTTCGTGGAGCCAGAGGAAAAATCTGAGGATCACCAAGAAGTCGTGAGACATTTTGCCTCAATTTTCTTTAAAAACCTGCTGTGAATTAATCCAAATCAGAGTCAATTTTAACTGTGAAGCACAAATGTCATATAAGTACTAGAGGAAATGTCAGGAGATCAATAAAGTCTGAAGGAATCATCCTCTGGGGACAACAAAGGATCTTTGTTCCGTCTGAATCTCCACTGTGACCAAAAACGCCCTAAAATAACCTTTAAAAACAAAGTCATCAACCAGCTCCTCTCACACATGAATTTATGATGTTCCTCACATTCCAGGATGCTGAGCTGTAATTCTCTGGTGTCAACTTGGCTGCGAGCTGCTTCACCTGCGTCTGCATCAATCAGATATCTTCTGTCAACGGCCCCGAGAGAGAAAGAAGTTGTTGTTTCACATTAAATTTAGATTCATGGGCGTTTAGCTACTGGAGGTGTGAGTTTATGAACATGTCGACCTCTGCCCTTCCTCCAGGAGCAGTTTATAGTTTCATGGCTTCATCGCATTCTGGTTTCATTGGAATAGACAAAATGCTTCTTCTACACAAAACTCCTCTTCGTTTAACTTCTGAAACATCACAGAAGGAAACGCACAGGACTCAGGTTTCAACGGAGTTCTGTACTTATTGATAATTGATTATGTGTGATGTGGTATAATCAATATGTTTCACAGTATTTTATCTCAGAGGTGCATTGGATTTATTTATCCTGATAATCAGACTGATTTACTATTTGCTTGATTTAATTCATCCTGATAAAGCAGCACTTCCTGTATTGTTGCTAAGTTAATAGTTAATAACTGAGCCTGAACAATTTATTGTCTGGCCCATAAAAATCAACCGATATGATATCTACAGATATATCGTATCAGTGTTTGTTTGCCAATGATTAAACTTTTTATTTTACAAAATAAACAATGCAGGAAAGATGTGCATTATTTTATTTTTGACTGCATTTTCTTAGTTTAAGTTCCATTTATTTGGTTGTATTTATTTTTATTAATAACTTTTGTGGTTAAACAGGAAAATATTTCTTTGTCATAAGCAAAATGTATTTCCCTTTGCGGACAATAAAGAATTTCTGTCTAACTGGGTTTGATAATCTTTTGTAAGGAATCATTGACAATTTTTAAAAACATATATATTTGATTACATAGTGAGATATATTTGTTTGAATGTGTTATTGAACTCTACATATTTTTTAATACAATTTCAATTAAGTACAATCAAACCAAAAAGTTAGTTTAGACACATTTATCTTGTGCAACAACTTATATAATAAAATTTAGTAAATTCAACATAGAATTTGTTCATGTTCCTTGACAGTCTCCATTCTGATATAAATCTGAATCACTGAAATATGTGATATCTTGTGCTGTAACACACGTGATTATAAAAACATTAATACAACATAATATATATACTTTTAATTGGCTAGTTCTCCACATCGATGTTAACACACACACACACATCTCTTCCTCTCTGTTGTTTCGGTCGTCACATCAAACGCTCCTCATCCTCTCCTAATCTTTCCCTTGACAGTTTTAAATGGAGGTGGATTTGTGACCCCTCATGGTGCCTCCACGACCCTCCCTCCCATGACGGGTTTATACCTGACAGCCCCCGACCCATTTCCCCTCAGACCATCCCTGCCTCAGGCTGAGGGAAACCCCCTGTGAGGAGGGGGATTTTCACCAAACAGATCAGCATCAGAGGACGTTTCCACACAGAGCTGATAGCGCTGCAGCGATCCGTTAAATAAAAAGCTCTTTTCCACATAAATCGTCCGGCCTCAAGTATCAATAAATACGCAGAAGACGGCAGTTTGAGCCTCTTTTTTTGTTATAAAACTGAAGAAACACTCTCATTAAATACTTTACAGGTTGGGGAACTTATAAATTCAACATCCTGTCTCGGAAAGTGAGGT
This sequence comes from Hippoglossus stenolepis, assembly GCF_022539355.2. Classification (NCBI taxonomy): domain Eukaryota; kingdom Metazoa; phylum Chordata; class Actinopteri; order Pleuronectiformes; family Pleuronectidae; genus Hippoglossus; species Hippoglossus stenolepis. The sequence continues at coordinate 24,721,657 of NC_061489.1, read as the reverse complement.
TAAATTAAAGAGCCGGACAGCTTGAGTGCACTCCGCATGCACGGGTGAGCAATAAAGTAAAATATCTAACGCCGGGGTTTGTCAGACTCTTGATCACGTTTGCTTGACTGTTTCCGTCATGCATCTTTTTTAACGTCCTGCACTGTGGCAGGCACGAGCGCAAAAACAAGCAAAAATAACCCTGACCATGACCGAATGAACCAAAGTGCGACCGACGCCTCTCTGTCCAACGGCAGGAATAATAGTTAAATTCATTGAACTCAGCAATCTTCTCACTGGGTCACGTTTGAGTTCCCTCCATCTCGGGGGGAAGTCGCGGCCTCAAACACGAGTTCACAGCACAAACGATGCGAGCCGCCCACGTTAAGTTCCTGTGTGCCGACTCGCCCGGCTGCTCATGACTACCTCCGAACGCTACTATCACAGGAGTAATGTTTAACCAGCGTGTGGCAATTTTGCACTGACAAAGAGGCCAGATACCGAGTTGTTCATTAAAAGCACCAAATTGATTATTTCCTTCCTGTTGTTTGCTTGTCACACAGGGCTTTCGGGTTTACTTCCGAACCTGAGCTAACACAATGACCTTATCTAGCAGGGGAGCTGATTGTGTAACCATTGCCCTCCAGTTATTGCTGTACCATGGCCAAAGTTAATAGCCGCTTCCCCTGTTTCCTGGAATCGGCACTATAGCTGCAGGGCACCCGTCAGGCGGCGCTGGAACCGGTAGCCTCTCTGTGAAACGAGATATTGATTCAAAGGTTGCAGGTATTACCTCTGAGAAAGCCGCGGCAGGAGCAACGCAGATGAACCCGTCTGCGCACTGTTTGCACGGTACATGCTAATGCTGTTGAGGAAAAAAAAAACCCCCGGAAAACTTGATCGTTTACGCAGCTCAAATAAACGACAAACTGTGAACCACTGCAGTAAAATGTACTTAAGCTTCCACTCGCTTCTATTTGCTGTGAAGGAGGCCCTTTGTCGCAGGGGAGACAGGTGCATTGTATAGCTCGCCATACATTTCTGTTGAGAGTATCAAAGCAAACAACCGCACCTTCCTGTGCAGGTCATTTAGCGGCGTTAATCATACATGGAATACGCTCACGAGTAACTGTTCACCTGCCTGTGTGTGTGTGTGTGTGTGTGTGTGTGTTTTGCAGGTTAATAGCCGGTGTGCAGGTAAAGTGCTGAAACATTCAGAAGAGGTGAAATCACCCGTCGCTCTTGTAGGTAATTCATTGTGTTTCATAAGCCACCGGATGATTAATATCTGTCACATTGGGAGGTTTCACAGGAAGTGTGTGTGTGTGTGTGTGTGTGTGTGTGTGTGTGTGTGTGTGTTTGACTGGAATTCAACGTTCTAAGCAGGAACGTTCTCAACATCTAAAGATTGTAAGAACAAGGAGGATTCAAACTAACTAACATCAAGTAAAAGTCAATAGTTTGATAAAAATGCTAATCTCTAATGTGAGACTTTGAGCTGCTTTTTCCATAACGATAGTAACACAAGGTATATTTTTATATGCGATAACATTCATATATAGATTCAAAGCTGAGGCCAGATGCAAACACGCAAGCAACGTTACTTGAAATGCAGATGTTTAGTGCACAGACTGTAAATAAAGATGGACGACATGATAGATTCCCCAAAAGTAAATTTAGTCGCTACACACTGTCATTCCTGATTCTGCCACTAGATGGCGGAAAAATACAGAATTCTCAAATCCTACTCATTGTAGCTTTAAAGTCTAATTTAAGATTCAAATCTCATTGTTTTCACTTTCTATAAAAAAGAGACACTGTTCACCTCTTTACATTTACTCTACATGTAACAGAGGCCATGCGCGATAACAAATATGTTTCTATATTCACGATTCAGAGAAAGAGGTCTGATCCAGAATCTCAGGACCAATCTCTTGACCTCCCCTTGATTGTTTCTCCTGTGTTTTTACCTGTAATGTTGTGTCATCTGTGCCAGGTCACCTCAAACTGGTGCAGCCAGTTGTGACTCTGTGCAGCCGTAACACGACCCAGTCTGCATTGTGCTTTATTTGGCAAACGCTTCTCTCATATCTGAGATCTGCCCCATTTATGCATCAAGGAGCCGTTCGTGTTGCTCACACATGCAAAGTGTTTCTGCTCCTGACTCATCTGACTTCATTTGACCGCGGCATGAGAAAAAAAAAAGGAGCAAACTTTATACAAACTTTCAACACTTATTTCCAAATGTTCTGGCGAGTGACGCCGGTGCCAAGCGACGCTGAGTCAACTTCCTCTGCAACACAGGCGGCTCCTGAATTCAGCGTTTGTAAAAAAAAAATCACTCTGGTTTTTTTACATTTTAAAAATTCTGACCTCAAGTCACGGAGGAAAAAGTGCTGAGTCGCTTCATTGCATCATCACAAACGCTGACACTTGGGCAGATTGTCTGTTATAAACTGTGAAATATACTTTTCAGCAGCTTTTGCTCATATTATTGAACTTTTTCTCATTATTTCCCGCCTTAACTTTGCTCTTCTTACAGTTCAGCCCATGTAAAGCTTGTGACTCAGCCTCTGGAGTTTATCTTTTGTCCTCAAGCCGAGTCACTCGAGAGCTAAATACTTGTGAAGCGTGTACGTCATCTGCAGAGTCTGCAGTTATGATAATTACACTTTCATGTAGGCAGATTTCACTCGCGAGCCAAATGACTAATTGTGAGCGTCACGCATTAGCGCCGACCGAGTGCCTCATTAATAATTTGTCACATGTGTCTCAAAGACAGTTTTTTTTGTCAGCACATCTTGAGCGCAAATGCCCGGGGCTTGTAAATCTCTTTTCCTTTAGAGACTAATAATAACAAATTTATCTCAGGCGATTGCGTTTCATGGCTCCGTGTGATGTAAACCACACCAAAAGCCGTCATTAATGCCGCATTTTCGTGGCAGATATAGACTGGGGGACTTGAAAGCGGCTCATTATTCAATATTTACACATGGCGCTTTGTAGTGCACTCCACAGAAGCTTTCCATTTAAACTTGAAACTCATCGGAACGTTCTCCCGCGTCTCTCATCTTGTGGGAACCGCTGTAATAATGAATCTCGCACTATTGGTAATGGCTGCAGCAGTGATTGGAAGTTTCTTTTGAAACTTTGGGTGGGATTTGGAAGCATTCTTGGCCATTAACACATTTCAAGGACGGCATACCGAATCTGAAAGCAGCGTTTTCCCCTCTGGTTGATGTTTCAAAGGGAAATTATGCAGAATTCAGGCAATTTGTTGCAGATTAGGACCTCCAGGGGCACGGACAATGTGGAATTACTTATTACATGAAGTCAGAGTGGGACGTTTTGTTTCATGGCCACACCTGTGGTTGTGCGTTTGGGGATCACAGCGTCAGTCACTTGGTCATTGTACCGCTTTAATCCAGAATGGAGCTGTCGCACTGTTGGATTTTCACAAAAAGATTATTAACGATAACCATATTAATCCCAGTATCTAAAATATATAAGTTACTGATCATACTTGTTTACTTTTAACTGGTTATTGTATGTTTTATTGTATTTTTGGCAAATTACACTGTAATTATTCCAAGAAAGTACTTAAATACTAATGCAGACAGATGATGATGGTCAGATTTTCCCATTATGATTCCCACAGTGATATTGGCATAGCATGACAGCCCTAATCCAGACCAGCTCCTCAAAAGTGAAGCCCGAGAATCTCGATCGCCCCCTGGTGGCTGGCTGCAGTACAAGTAATGGACCCTGCCTCCTCCGTGAGAGTGGATGGGACATGGACCAAACTAAAAAGTCAGAATACAAGTCAAATAATTTTATCTCGAAGATGGTTTTCTGTCATTTATAGCACTTCTTATCACACACACACAAATTATGTCATCGCCGCAAGATGGCAGCGTTCAAATCAGGGATATTTTGGCTTCATTTGTGCGTAGAGGGAGGAAGTGGAGATGAGTCGTCCATCTTTATTGATGGTCTATAATAGACAGAAAAGGTTGTTGACTATTGGACGGAATAACCAATAAGAGTATCGCAGCTGAACTTTGTGTTTGGTGCCAATTAGCAAATGTTAGCATGCTAGTGAACACGTAACACAATTAACCTGCTGGACATCAGCATTGTCGTCGAGCCCGTTTGTGTTAGCACCAGGGTGTATAGCACCCCCCCCCCCCCACAGAGCTGCTAGCATGGCTGCAGACTTTGCGAATTCTGTCTTGGTCATTTAGTCCGTCTGAACGTTTTGAGCAACCATAGAAAGGTCAAAGGCCGTGCCCGAGCTAACATGTACAGAAGATTAAATTCATTTAACAATCACCTCAACTCTGACAACACCTAATAGTTGTTTTCCTGTCCATAAAACTGTTTTTCGGCCCAGTCTGTCGGGAACGTTAAAAATAATGAGCGCTTTCAATCCTATAAATGCTCCTGAGATATTTTGCATGCTGGGTGCACATCCTGTGAAAAAGAATATTATGTCTGGTGCTAAATTTTCATTAGCACAATAGTAACTGGCAGCACAGCACCAATATAATAACACAGTGAGGGGGCGACATAAACCTGTCACACCAGCTAAAATGGATGGGCCCTGGCCAGAGGGGACTAAACAGGACCTAAATCAATTTGAGTGAGGAAGCTAGAGGAGTGGAGGAGGGCTCGTGGGGGGACTTGAGGAGGAAGGAGTCTGCTGAGAGTGTCAGTGAGGCCCAGGCTCGGCTCCAGGCTCAGCCGCCCTCTCGCTCCCGCCCCGCCGTGGATCCTCTCCTGGCTCCAGCCGGGCTCTGGCTCTGATTAATAGCCACCGGAGGTGTCCAGCGATGGCTGATAAGAGACCCCCCCCCACCCCCACCCCCCGCCCTCCACTGGAACAGAAGGGCTCGTAACAAGCTCTCCCTTTCCCCTCCTCGGGCGCTTAGGGAAGCCAATTAAGCACGTCTTAAACCTCAGGAGCGGTGACAACTGGTCTGGGCCTCTGGCTGAGGGCTGCGGTGTGACGCTGGTGTTCACTCAGAGGACACTGCAGCTCATTTAACCTTGAATCTAAAGCCCGGGGTCAAAGGTGAGAGCCGCTTGTGTGTCTCTCTCTGGGGACACAGCGCCGCATTTCTAAGCTAATTAGTTAATCAATTTGTTTACTGTGAGGACTCCTCGTTAATGCAGCCAAAGCATAATAATTTCCCAAACAATTCAACAACCGCAACTGGCCCCCCCGCCTAGCTGAGATTTAGTTCCCAGGCTCATCGAGAGAGCGGAGACAAGAAAGAAGGAGTCGCTGAAAAGAAGAAGAGAGAGAGAGGGGGGGGGGTTAGTTCCTCTGTTCCAGACAAGAACACAAGCTTATCCCAGCGGCCTGTTTCTCTACTTTTTAACTTGATGGCCGACGTTACAGGTAATCAAAGGGCTGAACCCTAGGAAGGGGCTTAGGGCACAGCAGTGCAGCCAAAGGGATTGCTTCCCAGTGATTTGTAAGCAGGAAAAGACTTTTGACATGAAAGACAGCTTAAACAGCGGAGGAATAACAATAAACCAGCTGTAAAATGCTTCTTGTTGCAGATGAATCGAGGCGGAGGGTGGCTCTCACAAACTATTTCGCTCCTGCTTTTTTTGTGGGTGTCTGGCATTTCCTACCGAGCCATTTCTACAGTCACATGCACACAACAAAGGGCTACATCTGAGGGGGTGGGGTGCCCGGGGTCTTAGGGGTAAAGAGATGCTTTGTGCCGGGGATATTGTGAAATCAGACGACTCCCATTTCCTTTCACTCGGGCTATGTTCGAAATTTGGTCGCATTCTTTGCTGTGACAAAAGTGCAGTTTTCCTATTGAGGGATTAGGCCCAAAATGCAATTTTAATAGATCTGTTGATTAAAAGGAAAAAAAATAAATATCGAGGACTATATTCTTTTACAGTTGTAACGACGTAAGGCCAGAAAATATAAAAAGGAAAGAACAGTAAGACAAGAGTAAAACATTACTTTCCCTGTGTTTGCTTTATTCTGTGCAGTTTAGTGCATGTGGTCTATCAATCAATCCTTTATCGTCAAGTCATTTATACTAAAAACTATAAAATGAAACGTGCTAAAATACAAAATACAGCTACAGGTGGTGTAAATCTCTAACAGATGAAAAGCAAGAATAGAACCACAACTTAAAGCCTTCAAATTTATATTTCATAACTTCATAAGGTTGATTATTTTAGATTTGTTTTTAAGCAAAGTTTGGTTGTTTAATGTTAATCCATGTTGTTCTCAGATAAATGCAACAGGACTTCTATTGTTGTGTAACACTGGAAACTTGGGAAACTTCAACCTCTTGCTCAAGTCGGTTACTCAAGGTTACTAACTAGAGCCGTCTGGTTTATCGGTTGGTTGATAAAAAGTGGACGACATGAGCCTTTCACATTTATGTGTGACAACTTCTTTTACAGAATAAACTATGCAGAAAATAATCTTTATTTACATTTTCATTTTATGATTAAAGGTTATCTTTTTAATTCAAGTTCTATACATATGGATTTATTTGTTTTCTTTGTATTCAAAGTCATATATAATAAAGTTTAAGGTTTATTAAGTCTCAATGAAATTGCTTTGTTCTTTGTTAGAAAACATCTTCAGAATAATTTTTTATCAGAAATGTTTAACTCTCACCCCCAAAATCCAAAACGGTTACTTACAACTCTACTGTCTGCCTACCAAGTTAATAAAAATAAAAAGCAAATAATCCAATGTGTATTATTACTTTACAGAGAATAGCACTCAGTGGAGCCTTTACTTTCGCCAAGGACCGAAACAGTCGCCTTAAATTCAATCAAGCTGCACCAAATTTTACAGTCATAGATATCAGTCCCTTAAATATGTCTGATTTGAGTTATTCGCTTGGAAAACGGCCTCTTGCACCTTTTAAGGAAAGTGATGAATCAACCCATCCGGTAGTTTTTTGCGTTATCTTGCCATCAAACAAAACGGACAGGGGTGAAAACATAACCTTCTTTGTAATGAAGTAATCTGATGGATGTGATACATGGTGGAACAGAGCTGGAAGGATTTCACCTTCTCTGTTACTCTGTTGAAAAACCTCCTGCTCGTCGCTGGAAAGCCTCAACGCCCGACTGCAGCGACACATGTGACATGTTAGTGCGTTTCATGACAGAGACGCCTGAGCCACTGGTTCTGTGTGTTCAAAAGCAGGACGAGGAGGAGGCGGCGGAAAAAAGAGAGAGAGAGAAAACGAGTAGGATAAACTTCCTGTGGGAGGAATGTGGCTGCTACCCATCACAGCTGGAATCTGCAGGGTCACATACCAGGGGAATGGTAAATATTTAACATTTAATTTCCTTGCTGTAAGGTAGACCGGACACGGAGCGCAGCCAGAAGCTCCATATTGTAGAAGAGCCTGAAACACGTCGGTGAGGACTCGAGGGGGGAAAGAGGTATAAATTGAAGAGGGGTTGTTAAAATATTTAGGCAGAATTCCCAGGCTCTCTGGACTATGAGCCTACAGTGTCAATATTGATGGTATTTTTAATAATGCGTGCGGTGGGAAGAGGCTCACTGCCGCGGAGAGCATGTGTTTTTGTGTGTAGCCGATAATTAATACAGGAAAAAGGGCTCATTTTCAATATGGAGGTTGTCATTAAATCACCTGCTCGTCTTTGCCCTTCCAAGGATTTTATTGCTTCACCTTGAAATAAATCGTACGGTAAAGTTTTTAGTGAAGAGCAAAAACAAACCGAGCCCTTATCCACCCTCTCCTCAGACCTGGGGTTCCAAGATGGCCGCCTCGCATACGCCCCCCTTCTGCTTTACTACCTGGCCTTGCCTCGCTTTATGAAGAGCCTATTGTGCTCTAACCTAGTTTCCTAACAGATGATTCATAGTCTGTCAGGCCCAGATCTGAAGTGTACACAGCGAAGGGGAGACGGTCAGATGACAGACTCGTCCGTATCGTCGCTCAGACAAAAGGAAAGAGAAGAACCCAGCCCTGAAGGCACAGCCGGAGCAGCCTGACAAGTTTTCTCCTTTGCACTCATCTGGCAGCGAACCTTTTAATATCAGGTGCTGCGGTGATGGGATATCGATATCAGCGAGGCTGGCTTCAAAGCCTAGTGCGTATTTACATTAACCCGTTCGTAAGCTGAGGACTGTCGCTGTTCAGGCCTCGTCTACACGATACACCAGATATTTTCTGACCTTTATTTTACAGAATATCAAGGAGTACACAAAAAAAATGACAACAAACAAGCGTGCCAGGCCAGTAGGTGGCGATGAAGTCAACATCAACGATCAACGATAACCAGCTGTGGTCCAAGAAAGTAAAAAGTTAAAACAAACTCCTGGATCTGAACCTTAATCTGCACCAAAATGAACAGATTCTTCTCAGGCCCAGGCCCCAACCTTCCACTGAGGGTGATGGAAAGTCTGTTTAGTAGTTTTTGCCAAATCCTACAAACAAATATGCCCACAAAGAGACATGGGGTGAAAACACAACCTCCTTGGCGGACGTAATTAATCCGTTCCTGTCATATTCAGTTCCACGGCATTGAATCCTACAGAATATAATATGGCACCGGAACGTAGTGGAAAGGATGTTCTGTCCGTTTGACGAATCCAGTAACGTGCTGAAATTGGACTTTAATTCGGAGCGTAAATGCTTTTGGCCCCGATGAACCTCCAGTGGAGGAAACTGAACAGTCATGGAAGTGAGAGGAAGGAGGAATGAGCGTCTGGACTCCCTCACAGATATCCCTCCAGACTGTTTGGTTGACTCACTGGATGACGCAGGCAACGGCATAGTTTCGCTTTACTTCCTGGAAGTCGAGGGTTGCCTTGAAATTACTAAGACAGCCATCATCTACTACTCCCAGTCATGGAAACGGTGAAAACACACGCTGACTCCTCGCAGGCATCTGCATCGCTCACCAAAAAACGTGAAACATCTGGACCTTATTTTCAAATAAGGCCTATTTAGAAAATGTGGTGGGTTACTTTGGCACGGTGGCTTTCTATAAATATTTAGCTCTTATGAACGTTCTGAAAAAGACCGTTTTAAAGAGGGAGAGGGATTTCCAATGTGCCAACATCGCAGGTGCTTGGAATGAGCTTCCAAAGTTTAGAACTCACTGATGAGGGACTAGTGGTCATCGGATTTAGCTGAAAGTACGGAAACAGCTGTACAAAAATACAGAAATTCACTGACTAAATTATTCCAAAAATAAACAACATCGCACTTTAATTTACTCGTGGAAATAAAATCCTATCGAGATCGTTGGAAATATTTATTTTCTTGTCTTAATCACTTACGGAGCAACAATGGATAAACGATCGTCAACAAGTTTGTCAGACGAGCAAAGAAAAGTCGACGGAACAGTAGACGAGGCTCGAGGCCCGATTTCCACTGCAGGACTCTGTCGATACAGACGGAAATATCGAATGAACTTGAAATTTAAATCGGCCCATAATAATTTTAATGATCTGATTTAGCCCCTTGTCAGAAATATGTCCAACTAGAACGACACTCAATAGAGCACAGGTCCAAATGTCCTCTTAGGAAACCACATTTAAATTCACTGGAGCTGGATTTTTATTTGGATCTGCGTCAAACTGCACACACACTTTTTCAATATCCATAAATTCTTTAGAGCAACTAAGGAAAATGTTGAAAAACCTCCACTGATCCGGATCCACGCTAAGATCCAAGGTGTTTTTCTGCCTCCTTCCACCAACAAGGTTTGTGTTAATCCATCCAGTAGTTTTTGAATCATCTTGCTAACTAACGATGAAATGCAGAGACGAAATGATTAATGATGGAAGAACTGAAAAAACTACTTCACCAGTACTTTGTGTTTAGTGGCGCATGCTAGCATACTACTAATCTAAAGGAGGATAGTTTATGAACACGGTGTACAATGTACCTGATAACGTGTATTTGTATTTTTATGGTGACAAAAGCAGTCGTGCTGTTCGTCACACAGAGCCACTAGCATGTAACCGCCCAAGCTAAAAACTTTAAAACGTTAAAGAGTAAAATTTTTCCACCGAGTTTGGTCTTAACTAGTATTTTGATTCTATATAAAAAGGGGGTGGGACATCGTGATTGAAAGCTGACTTGTGATTGGTTGGGCAGGTGTATCTCCACCCTCTACTCCCGCCTATAAATGGGATATTTTGGCCTCCAACAGGAAGTGGAGACATAAGTTTACACAGTGGGAAGAACCCAAAGTCTCCAAAACCCGACCAGTCAGGTCAGGAGTGCAACCGCCACGATGCTGCTGGACTGAGGTTTCTGATGGACATGAAACTCAACTCTCAAAGGTTTGTGTTGAACTGGGATCTGTCTCCCACACTTGTGCAACTGTACATCAGAGGCATCCTGTTTATGTGGCCACGGTTGGTCCGGGGGCGGGGGGGGCGATTGGCTCAGGCCACATCACGGTGCTGCAGCCCAACAGCTGGGAATGGCCTCTCGGTCTGACAAGACATGCCGTTCCTATGACAAATACCCGTAGAGCAACAGTAACATGTGTCTCCCACCCCTGCAAGTCCCCCCACACCAGCCATCCCATCCCAACCAACCCCCCCACACAAAGCTGCACAGTGTACTTAATGAATAGCACACTTGGGGCTGCAGGGGTTTTTGCCGGAACAGCGAAGGGGGGAAAGAACGGCCCCCGGTGACCTCTGAGGGCCATCTGAGATAATAAATCCATGACCCTGAGTTCCGGAGTGCTTTGGGCAAGGTCGGGGTGGCAAATTTCCCACTTCCACAATATCAGATGTTAACGGTAATTCCTTTTAGCCAATGTGTAATGGCGCAGGAATGTCTTCTCCCCAACCTCATCGAGGGCTGGTGGAATCTGTTGAAAATGTGTGACAGCTGTGAAAGTTGGCCTCGCTCTGTGAATGTATAAGATTTGGAAGCGATTCAGGACGGAGGGTGCACGGTGAGGGGGGGGGGAGACTTGTGTTGTTGTGGTAAAGTTTGCTCACTTGCTCCTCCTCTTCTTCAACTGTCCTCTGCTCTTGATGTTTTCTGCTTTTCTAACTTTTTTTTCCTCCCAAGTACGAAGAGGAGGAGGAGGAGGAGGAGGAGGAGAGGTGTCCAAGAACAACTTTCCCACCCGTAACGGAATGAATACAACAAATTACTTTTTTTTTCATGAAGCGGAATTAGTGGATGTTATTGTTATTAGACCCCAAATAGTTTTTATAATTCCTGTAATTTGTTTATTCTAGAAAATCTAAAATATGATCCCACATGTGCAGGAAAGTTTTTCTACAACTTTGGGAAATTAATAACAAGGGCAAAGTTTAGAACTGCATGTCACCCCCTACTGGCAAAGAGTGAAAGCTGCTGCAATTTTAATATTCAAATATGCGCCACCTTCAGGCAATGATATTTTACGCTAATAGCTCTTGTATTGTATTTAAAAGAAAAGAAAAAACAACAATTCAACACATACACAAAACCTTCAAACACAACTTGAGGCTTCATCAAACTAAATGTCTGAAACTGAAGGTGTCGATTTAAGTTGCATCTGATTCCAGGAGCACAATGTTTACAAGTTAAAAATCCATAGTTCTTGTAAAAGCTGCTTTCATGTCACCGACAGTAAAGTTGTGTTTTATTGTTTGACTTCAAACTGTCCTCCGGTTCCATGAGTACAGTTGTGCGCTGCTTCCTGGAAGAACAGCACAGACACACGAGGCCGTGCCAGAAGAAAAACTAATTAATGGAAAGAATGGAAGGAGTGCAAATCATATTTGTGCTGTGAGGAGAGTTATTGAGCAACGCTTCCTGCTCCAGCCTCATCGGTCTGGATGAGAAGTTGAAAATATGCAAACAGTCTGAAAATGACAGGACTTCTGGAATTGCTTCAAGAGTTTTGTTCTTTCCTCGACACAAAAATCTTTAATCCCGCAGAGAGGGACTGCATTGAGAGGTCCCCGGACAACACGTCAGACGTCACCTTACATAGCACAAATTAAAATGCTTTTCCAGTTGCTGCAATTTCTCAAGCTCCTCAACAGACAGCTGTTGCCATCTGCACGTTTGGAGAGAGGAAAAGATTTAGGGGGAGGACGGTGGAGGAGGAGGGAGGAGGAGGAGGAGGAGATGTTTTCGCTGGATCTTCGCAGATTCCACGGCGATTAGAAGCACCTTCCCTTCTCCTCTCTTCACGTTATGCCTTTGAAAGCGAGGTCGAGGATTTGTAATTGGATTAACTGGGGCCAGTGTCGTACTGTATGTTGCACTTCTCACCGGCGCAGAGCGTGTAATCTGCTCATCCAACTTTCTTTTTTTATGTTGTCTGAGAAAGTAATGTCAACCAGAGTCATTTCAAGATCTAAACCAATTGTTGGGTAACACTGGATGTTCCTGCACAGCTTAATTTATACACATATTATTCACAGTATATATTACTGTGTGTTTTGTCTAATTAGTCACATTAAACACATTTTTAAATCAGGTTGTGATCCGCAAGCTGTTCTTTAGTTTCGGGCATTTTCCGTAGAAGGTAGCAGGAGAGTGTCCATGCGTGAACGACATCAGGAAAACGTCCAGAACATTCAAGCTGGTGGTGTCTGATAATGTCGTATAAATTCCGCTGCAGAAATCACAGGTTCGCAGGAAAAGTTCCAGAAGATCTCCGGAGCAACTAACTGGAACATTTGCGTTCTCACACTCAGGCCCTCTAGAGGATTTCAGTAAACCGTCTGGAGTTCAGTGCAGCTTTTATTCAGATTCTAGAAAAGTTGCAGAATGTGACTCCGACACACGCTGCGATGTAATCGGCTGTCACAGGTTCACGGTTCATTCACGGACGGTTTTGTTCTGGTTTTTTGTTCCTGCTCGTCCTCGTCATGTAAATGGAAGAAGCCAAACCCGCAACAATTGTCAATGGAGCAGTGGGACGTGGCAGCGGCGCGGCGCTCTGCCCACCCGGCCCTGCTGTCGTAATCAGCCCAAGACGCAGGATGGTGGGGGTGGCAGCAGATAGTATTTCTCCTGAGCCAAAAGGCGCTGCCCAGACAGAGAGCTCTTTGTTGCCCCCCCCCTCTAAGACGGGCTTTCACTTTGCAATTGTGGAGGTAATTCCAGAGCCTTGCCCCAAGAGTTTTTTTTTTCCTTTCTCCTCGCTCCCACCCCCCTGCCAGAATCGTGACCTGCAATCGGAAAAGACCTTTCAGCCGTGGTCGCCCGTTCATCAGTTCTCAGTGAGTGCACATCGCGACGATAGCATTACATTACCAAACAAAGAGATTGAAATTTCACTGGGAGGAGGAGCCGGTCGGAAAAAACTTGTTAAATGCAGGTTCGGTTGCCAGATTAAACACCAGACACCTGTTTGATTACTCAAGTGGAGATTAGATAAAACACTGACTTACAAATCCAACGTGCAGTGTGAGCAAATTATCAGGAACAAGTCGAGGCCGCGCTGCAGGAAGACACCAGCGTCAAGATGTCAGTTCCCCAGCACTAATAATCAACACATCGCTATTTCCTGTGATTTGGGCACAACACACCCTGAGGTGAGGAGCTGAGTTCCACGTGGAGCTTCGATAAAGAGGAATGTGTCTCCCTCACTGCACCGAGAGCCTCGTGTGTTTACATAAGGAAAATACATGTCTCCTGTGCAGACTGACAAACTGTCAGATGGAACTGTAAAACAATTACAAGGGTTAAATACAAAAGCTTTCTCCTCAAATAGCTGCATTTGTGCAACATAATATTATGAATACATTTTATTTATAGAGAGATTTTAACAGTTTACATAGGGTTAAAAATGTCGACAAGCAAATAACTAGAAATATAAATATATATTAGATTAAATGTAATCAGTTGTATAATGTATATATGTATAACGAAGATAAGATAAGATAATTCTTTATGAGTCCGACAACAGGGAAATAGTTGCAGCAGCAAAGAGGACGGTCAAAAAATAGACATGTAATGATGTTGCATAAAGTAAAACAGATGTTTACGTTATTTAAGTTAATAAACTAATAGAGTTTCCTCAGTTACATATGTAAATAATGTAAATATGTAACTTTGGCTAAAGGATTCTTTTATATTGTTATCGGCCAATACAAAATGTTTTTATTCCCTAATATTCGTATCTGCATTAGGCCCCAAACACCCAAATCCGTCCGGCTGGAGTCAAAAGCTCCAGAAATCCTCCCTCAACTTGTTCTTGAGATTAACGATTAAAACTGAAATGACTTAAACCTCTAACAAGTGCAAATACACATTCACTGTAATAAACACTCAAGGATGCGATAACGTATCACGCAATATGCTAACGTGCTAACAAAAGACGCTGAAAGAAATAAGATGAAAATCATAATTGCAGAGAGACACGACGAGGTGGCAGATTGGGATGAAACGTGCCCCCCGCACCCCCACCCCGCAAAACTCCCGCTGTCCCCTCTGCTCGCCACGCCCTCGCACTACGCTTCGGTGTGCTCCTTCCTATTGAGGATGCATTCCTGGCGCACCACACCCGAGATCATTGTAATGAAAATTCCTGCGACTGTGCCAAAAGGATCCAGTTGCCGCTAATCCTTTTGCAGAGCATCACCTGATCCCAAAGCCGGCGGAGGTTAGGACTCTGGCCCTGCCAGTGGTTGGAGGTGCTCGACAGGAGTGTGTGTCTGTGGAGGTGTGGAGGTGTGTGTGTCTGTATGTGTGTTAGTGACACTCCACCCTAACACTAGCTCAGACGTAGGTTTAGCAGTTGTTTCAAAATGCTCTCATCCACCTCTGCTTCCTGTTCTGCGATCTCCAGCTTCTCATGACAGTTCCTGGAATCCTTTGGAGAATCTCCTGCTGTATTCCCACTTTATTCCAAAATCATTCTTAGAAACTCCAGAGAAACATCTGCGTTCTCACATACAGCCCTTCTGGATAACTTCAGGAGATTATCCAGAGTTCAGACACATGCTGTCGTCTTCATCTCACCATTTTTTCCAGAAGGACTTATAATTCAAAATCGCTGAAACTGAAACAAACGCGCCCAAATACGGTGTGGTCATCTCCTGTGGTCAGGCCTGGTCCTCTGATTTCAGGTCCAATCCACAAAGAGAAAACTGTATTTTTGTATCTGCCAACACCGGGCGGCTCGTGTTACGAGTCTTTTTGAGCCGTAACTCGGAGCGAGAACCTGATCTGGACGTGCCGACCGAACACTGAACACAGGCGACTGATACGCGGATCATCATGGCAGAGATGGCACTGCTGTTTTCCCCCCTTTTTTTCGAAAAAATTCAAACATTCGCTCTTGTTTCGTGCACATTCCCTGACTGGGGAATTTCCCACAGCCATGACAGGACTGACTTCTGGCCATTAAGAGCATCCAGGGGGTTTAATGCCTTGCACAAGGGCAACTGAATGGCAATCATTGTTATGAGAGTGGAGAGTCTTAGTCATCCAGTTTACACGCTTCAGTTTTCTCATCCATCACTGAGGCTGGAGCAGAGTACAATTTACTGGGTGCTCGTTGGGTAACTATTAATATGAGTTATGCTGCTGACATTTTTAAAACAGGCCGAACAGCAGAGGAGAACGAGTGTGTGGGAGAGTGATTGAAAGAAACCAAATAAACTAAGCTGTATTTGGTAATAGTTTCAATGAGGTTACGCACTAAAGCGGGAAAAACCGCTCACTATATTGTCTCGGCTTCCTGGAATTTCCAGCCCCGCACTGCGACTTTCCAACGTCCATTTGAACATCACATTGAAGTTTGTTGTTTTGTCTCAAACCCTCTTGACGCAGCCTTGTTTGTGCTGCTTCCTGAGGTTTAGCTTCTTATTTCTTCTTGCGTCCTGGGGCGACAATAAAAACTGGCAGGGCCCCTGACAGTCTGAACCACGGACTGTAGCTGTGTCTCAATCGGGGGTGCATTTGAAGACAGCTTCTCCAAATGTGGCCGACACACGAGTCCTTCCATCCCCGAACCCTCGAAGCACCAACGGGTGGATCTCGGGCCAAGTTATCCCAGGATTCATTGCGACACGCGACAAGATGTCCGATGTTTACACTTTTAGAGGCTTCGACGCAATCGAACATGTCCCCAAAAAGTTTTTTCAAGGGGCATTCAAACTTTCTCATGGTGTCTGACTGCAGCTCTGTTGCTAGGTGACAGCAGTAAGGGAGGGGCCAAGCAAGAAATCCTGCTGAGCTGTTAATCACGACGTTTCACCCTCAAATAATATTTAATAGTGAATTAAAACCTAATTTGGACACGTGAGCATACATGCGTGTTTTAATAACAACCCTAAGATGTGTGACCTATACCGCAGCCAGCCACCAGGGGGCGATTGAGACTCTCCGCCATACATTCATGTAGTAATAAGCAACTGGAATCACTCACTTTTTGCAAATTAGTTTTTAAAACTTGGAGACGATGTTGCCCTGAACACTGACGTCTGTTTTTATGGTCGTTGTATTTCATTCTTGGCAAACTCAATTGTTATTTATTTGTTTTCACTTCACTTCTTTTTTTTTGTCATTTCACTGCTTTTATTGCTCTATACTGTTCTCGCCAGACATGCCTGCCAGTAATTTGTTTTATTTGACTTATTATAAGCATTGTGGTTGTTAACATATACCTTATATCCCTCTAGCCTGTAGGAATGTCAATCTTGCCTGAATAAACAATGGTTAGAATAACACTCGGGCCAAAAGTAAGACGTCACCACATCGTCACAGGCGTTCGATGGCCAGAAAATGTCTTCGTGACCCAAAACCTAAAGGAGGTCAGCATTGGATTTTGGTGTCAGGAACGTTCGGCGACTACACCGGTCACACAGGGAGATAAGAGGCGTTGATCACCAGGCCTCCCTGCACGGTAGCCTCAGCACACCGGAGTGCACACCAGCTCAAAGGCAGGTTGTGGTGAAGCTGTGAGTCACTTGTATAACCCACAGCTGGAGACGACAAGTCGGGGCCTGCTCTCTGGGAGACGTCAACGCCGCTGGGAAATGTAGGAGATTATATCAGTGGATGTATAGAAAAAGTAAGAGTACAGGGGTTTCGACTTTACTCGCCGCAGATATTTCCTAGATAAACATATAACTTTCAAGTTTTCTTTTTCTTCTTCCCCTGCATGTACCAACACACACTTTCTTCATTTGCTTTCTTTCTTCGGTAAAGAGATACTTCCATCTCCTCCACCGTCGTACGGCGCTGAATGTTCCTGCCTGGAAATACAGCGTATCTGATTTCTGCTCACAGATCCTGATGAGCCAGAATGCATGTTCCAAATCTTGATTTAAAACAAGTGCGCTGCTAAGAGCACGGAGGAAATCACTAATGAAAACTTGGCAGGAGCCGAACACCTATATATCAGCCTTCGCATGAATGTTACATGAGCTTTTAATTTACAGCATTAAAACATGCTACGACTGCATTACTATTTACCTTTCCATATCCGATAGCCCCGGCCGGTTGCCATGGGGTTTCGCTCGTATCCAATCCCGGCCCCTTTGGCACACACTCTTATCTCTGTTTAAATATCCGGTTACTTCCCCCTCTGGTCCAGGCACACAGAGACATGTCATTAAGAGCAGTATCTCTCCCCAGCCCAGGCTTCCTTCCTGTGCGCGTGGTGACGGATTGATTTTCTCCGGTAGGGATCCACTGCAAAAAATACTCCTCTGAACCGGGTCATTTAATCCAGTGTTGAGTCTTGAAATTGATTTCTCTCTTTCTTCTCAGAGGAAGGAACAAGAGGTGACTTCACTTTTCTTAAAAATGGTTTCCAGAAGTAAGTTTTCAGCCGAATGACATCAACTTGAAAAAAAAAGCAGTGATCGACCTCGTTATCACTTTTCCCCCCAAAAAATTGAGTGTTTCGTTAATAAATAAAGCTGCACTGTAAAGAAATGGAATTATGTCACGCTACCAAACTTCATTTAATATGATTTTAAAGTCGTCAGTAACTTTTATCGACGTTGAGAGGTGACCATAAAACTGTAAAACTAATTTAAAGCTGGAATCACAAGCGTACGGTACCGTCGGTGCCTCTGAATCACAGGTTATCATAAACATCTGGGCTCTAGTCAAACGTTAGAAATGGATCATGAACCATGTTTTCAGATGCTCTCCTCACCGGGGAATTCAGGGCTGTCGATCAGATTTAGTTTATCTGCATCGGGGACACATGTGCTGAGTTATGTAATCTTTGCAATTTCCATTTCCTCAATAAAAGAAGTGGATGTTCTGTCGACTTCACAAGTTCGAGCGCACACAAAGCTCAAAGTATAGAATAAAAAAGTAGACAAGCAACACAATAGATAAGCGCTAAAGAGAAGCACACAAGAACACAAGTAAAACACAAGCTACTTCTGTTTCCAAGTTCAAGGATGAGTGTTCAATCTCAAATTTGAAGCACGCTCAGTATAGTTGAAATTTGAACATCGACAACTCCACAATCTTCCTCCGCTGAAGAAGATCCAGTGATGTGATTGAAAGCTCCAGCTACTAAAAGGAAGCAGAGGTTGTAGAAAGACAATAATCCCATTTCCGCAAAGTCAATGGAGCCTATTTGAACCGTTCCCACCCCCCTGACCTCTCCGAGTCAGGAACGGTGCATGGAAGTTGGACATAAAATTGTCCCCTCTGTGTAAATTGTAGCCTCTTTATGGCCCCTGGTCTAGAAAAAATCCTGGATCCACCACCGCCTTAGGGACATTTCCTCGATCCAAGTGTCATCACAGAACTGAACTCTGTCAAATAACTGCTCACCTCATTCACATGTCACTCTTCTCTGGGCTAGAGCAAAAATACTGCGTATAGAACTACACAACTTCCTCATACATGTATATGTATGTGTGTATTTATTGTTTATATCCATCCCTGCTTCCTTTTCTTATTTGTAGACTTTGTATGCAATGCAGATATACATGTATAATCTAAGAGTGGATTCTGTATAATGTATATTGAATGCAACTCAGGGAGAAACGCTAAATTTCGTTGTACAGCTGTGCAGTGACCGTGAAGTCTTTTCTATTCTATTACAGAGGAGGCTCTGTTCAACAATTTGTGTATCTCCGCAATCGGACAAATACGCAGTGTGATACCATGAATACCTCAAAAGGTAACTGTCTGAAAGTTTGTACCATTATCCGTTTATTTCAAATCTTACATTTCAAAGTGTCAGGGTTACTTCTGCCTTCAAGTGTGGATCTACGGATCAATTTACACAATCTGTGCCCTCCTACATGTCGTAAAGGTCACAATTCCCCTCGAACCACACCCACCTCTGCTGGAACTCTGCTATATAAACCTTTTACACTGTGCTGTTGTCCTTGTTTTGCACTAAATTAACATTAGAACATGCAACAAAATAAATACACTGAAGAAAATTAGACGCTGCACTTTGCAGGTTGCATCATGAATGGTCGATGAAAAAGAGAAACCAACCACACAGTCAGTAACTACACATCCGAGCGGTGAAGAGAAGTTCTTCATCACATCTACATATGTTTCTAGGACTGAAATTCTCACAAAATCGCAGTTGTGGAGGCAACATGAAGCTACAGTGGACATTTCTTACAGTGGAGTCTTGGGTCTGCGGCTTGGCGTCTGCTCTCCGGAGCAGCCCTTGGTACCCACAGGGGTCAAATCTCCCTCCTCCGTTTCTGGAAGAACAGAGGCTGTTAAGAGAGGCCTGCACTCCAGTATCTTTACAAATCAATGGTAGCACTTCCTCTCCCCTTGTCCTCCACATGCACCGAGGACGTATCGCTTACAGCAATATGTGTAATACACTCCCGTGTTTCTCGACTGCTTGTAAATACCCAGCTTGATGAGAGATTTCAGGTCTGGTATTAAAAGGGTTAAGGTGTTCTTGAATGCGAGGGGTCAGAACCTTGTTTAAAGAGTTCATTTTTCATGCTTTACCGAAACCCCCGGTCATGGCTATGAGGCGTCTTAGCGGTGAGGGGGATAAAAGCCCTCCACTGTACAGCTGTGGGGCCGTGAGCACCCCCAAAAGGACACATTTATCTTGGAGGTATAAAATTTTCTTTCAGCACCCCTGCTCTCCCACAGGTTTAGTCATGATCGCGTTACAGAGGAGGCAGGGGGCAGGGGGGGGGCAACTTTTGCACGTAAAAAATGTTTTTCCATTGTACAGATGCCCCGGAGTTGAACTCGAGGGGAGAGTAAACAGAGGAGGGGATGGCTACGCAGGCCTTTCCTTCTCTTTCAGCTGCACTAATGATGTTGTGCCGGACCACAGCTGTTTCTCCGCGGCAGGTGTGCAAGTTAGGAGCCGGCGGCAGACGGCGCTCGGGCCGGATCGGAGGGATGCCAAGAACAAGACGGAAGGAGAGGAGACGGGGGTGAATAGCGAAGGCGGAGAAAGGAATATCCACACGAGATACAAGTCTCCCGGCTCCCAGAAAGCTGGACACAATATTCAATTGAGAATTTCCCCTCAACACCTGGCCGCCGGCATGAGTGGGATATTGATGTGGGTCCCGTGCCAGAGCCCCACAGCTCGACTCATTTGAAATCCTCTGGCAATTTCATGCGGTATTCAGCCGAAATGCTTGGAACAAGAACTCGTCTGGAGCTCCTTCCTGAGACGGGGGACATGGCCAGCACGTCTTGAGTGTGCACGCCGCCGCAGCCGTCGCTCTGGGCCACGAGGATAGGAATGGCCCCCGAGATCATTTCCTGTTTGGAACTCAACCGGATCAGGAGCGGAGAGGGAAAGATATGCACAGATTGTTGTTACTGTGTGGATTAGAGATGATCACTACAACACTACAAGGCTGTTGTAAGGTTGTTTTTACTGTACAAAGGAAGAACAAATGTGTGTTTTAATAATTTAATTTTGTTTAAACTGACAATAAAATCTTAGAGCTGTGTCATAAACAATTAAAACAGCAATATCATAAATAAATAAAGTTGTGTTTGAGCTGTATTGCAGACATTTGCTGCTTTTATTATAATAATTCCTAATCATGTTTCTACTCTGCAAATAAAAAAAAATCTGATAATTGATAAACATGATATAGATAAAAGGATATTTAGCAAATCAAACTTTTACCTTGTCCACATGCAAACAGCGTTTCTAAAAAACTCAGGTTTCTGTGTATCTGTTGACTTCATCGCCACCTACTGGCCCGGCCTTGCATGTCGTTTTTGTTTGCGTTCTCGTCTGGACGCAGATATTTTGTAAAACGAAAAAGGAAATTATCAGTTACAAAGAAAAACAACCTCCGCAGTTGTTTAGACAAGACATTAGTCAAGATAAAAACTTGAACGTGTGTGATGAAACACCTCAGTATTTGCCAGGTGAGGATGCAGACGCAGGAGTTTCCTGCTGCAGGCGCCGTGTGCACAACGCCGTGGGTCTGATACCAGCTCAGGACATGTGTCACTCCTCCCTTCTTTCCCTCTCCAGTCGGATTCTTTCCACTCTATCTGGTCTAATGAAGCCGTAAAGGTGTATTACTGGATATTGCTTCGGGGGGTAGGAAGTGAGCCCAGAGTGAGACCTCTGTTCTCCCTCCACTAGCGCCTCCAGCTAATATTAAAGCCGAGGCCATACGTGGTAAATATTAGCTTTTCTCTCCCGTGTTGACAGTGTGTGCTTTTCCACACACGGAACAAAGGTCTGCCATATTGCACACCCACCTGGGAACTCAGATGGGACGGAGAGGAGGTTGGCGTTCATTGCTTAACAGTGCTGGCTTTTCATTGTGTGGCTTGTGATTATACAGTTGAAAGCCCCCCCCTCCTCTCTCCTCTCCTCCTCCTCCTCCTCCTCCTCCTCCAGACCGGATGTATGATGTTGATAATGAGAACAAGAGGCTCACTCTGCTGCTGCTGCTTTGGATAAAACTGGCAGATAAATGCATTAAAAAGAAACTGTGCAGGAGTCTCTCTCTTCTTTTAAAATGTTCTCTTTGCTTCTCGGCCCTCGTGGATGTTTCTGCTGTGTCGTGTTTAACCTTCTTACTTTCTAGCTAATTTGAATTTCAGTAGGTGGTGAATGGACTTTATGTATAAAGCTCTTTATCCGATCTTAACGACCACTCAGAGCGCTTTGCAGAACAAGTCACGCACACATTCACACACCTGTCTGCAGACAGGAGGAGCCAGGGATTGAGCCAACAACCTTCGATTGGACAGCCACCTCTTACCTCCTGAGCCACACATAGGTGGCGCTGTTTTCTTCAGCGCAGCCGGGGCTAATTCTGTCAATCACATATCTAAGGCTACAACTATATTAACACATTTTTGTTTTAAAACGACAACGATCTCCGTCTACACAAGTGTTTGAGTTCTACATCAGTAAAGTTAGAAATCTTTGGCCGACATTAGCTTGAGCCCAGTTCGTGCCCCTCGTGCAGCTCCCTCCGCACATCTGCACACATGCATGGCCACAGACACATAAAACAGCTCCACAGGTGTTTTACTTACCTACCTGAAACACTTGGCTTGGAATACAGGGAGAGCTCAGTTAGAGATTTGTTTTCCAGGTGAAAACTTAAAGTCTCAGAGAAAGACGGACACTTTCCTGGAGCAGAGATTTATTTTCTGGTTTATATTAAGCACCTAAAGTCTGCAGGGTGAGCTTTCATCGCTCAGGTGTTAGGAAACAAACTTTCCCAGCATGCTCTCTGGCCCGGAGGTGGTAAGTCAGCTCCTGAAACGACCCAAACACCGGCAGCTGAGGCCTGATCAGACTGGCAGCGCCTCCTCCGTTGTCCTCCTCCCACCTCCTCCTCCTCTCCCCCTCTTTGGCCTGCCAGTGTGGTTTGC
Organism: Hippoglossus stenolepis; assembly: GCF_022539355.2. Taxonomy (NCBI): domain Eukaryota; kingdom Metazoa; phylum Chordata; class Actinopteri; order Pleuronectiformes; family Pleuronectidae; genus Hippoglossus; species Hippoglossus stenolepis. The sequence continues at coordinate 24,698,885 of NC_061489.1, read as the reverse complement.
CTTGGCTCACTGATAATAAGAGACACAAAATCCTCTTATCCCCCCCCCCCGCCTTTTCTCTCCACTGAAATGAGTCACTTCCTTGCCAGGGCCTCGGTTGCTGGACCGCCACCAGGAGATACCCTGCTATTTATTGCCCCGTTTCCACCCCAGAGGAGGGGAGCCTGGGAAGGGCTTTTCAGAGTCCACACACAGAAACTCTCAGCGTCTCTGCATCCACACAGAAACACACACACACACACACACACACACACACACACACACACACACACACACACACACACACACACAGAGAAAAGCCAAGCATGCTCAGGCACACACTTCCTGGCCTGGTTCTAAGCATCCGACAGGACCCAGAACACGTTCCCTTCTCCTCAGATTCCACAATTGATGTTTGCGTTCCTCCTGAGCCGCGAGCTCGCCTGCCTTTAAGGTCGCCGTTTTCCGTGACGTCCCACCGAGAGTCGGGGGGAGATTTATGTCCCTTTTCCTCTTTTTTTTTTTTTTTTAGAAAGGAAGCGCGGCCCTCTGCTTTTTCTGACCACACATGCGACACACAAACACAAGCCTGTGAGGAGGCTGGGGTGGAAGCATGGCTGCAGCCGGCTGAAGGTATACACACGAGTTTTAAAACATGTTTTGGACACAGAGGCGATCTTTCTCGAGCGTATCGGACATGCATAACGTCAAAAGTCCTAAATGAAACATGTTAACCTGGGGTCAATTCATCTATTCATGCAGAGCTGTAACGCAGAAACACACACACAGACACACACACAGAGGTACGAATGTGCTTAACCCTCATAGTCACATATAACCACATACTCACACACGCACAAAGTCTCACACACAGGATCCTTGTGAATCCAAAACATTCCTTTCAGCTCAAGTTCAGGCACATCCCCCTAATAGAGGGGTTTGCACTTTTATTCATGGGCCCTTCTTTGGAATATGGCTGCTTTATAACTATCAGCCTCGTACTTGTTGGGCCCTTTTTTTTTTTTTTCCTCAGTACACTACATTGTCCTTCCAGCGCTGCTTTGGAACGCAGAGGATTGTGATTTAAATGGCTTTTGAGTTCTCCTAATCCACCGGAGGCACATAAGTCACACAAAGGTAGCTCCGAAAAGGCTGGGCGAATTCCACAGAGCGGAGAGGAAGCCTTAAATCCAGAGCTTTGCTTAAATACCACGGAGGTGACTTATTAATGGAATGATTTTGACTTGTGTGTATAGATGGCCCTTGATCAAGTGCGATGGGCTCAGGTGGCTGGAAGTAACATTAATACAGCGCGACAAAGGATGTGGACAAACAGAAATTCTCAGCCTCTCTTTTCTCATTGTCCAGGGTGAAAGAGGAGGAATGGTGTTTCCAGCCGAGGCAGACGAGGCCTCTGTGGAAGGACAAAGAGACACAGGCATGTGTGCACACATCCAGACGTGACAGGCACTGAAATATTAAAGATTACATCCAGATTCACGTGTGCACATTTAAAAAAAAAAAAAAAAAGAGACTGCAACATCAAGTTTGTCTGTTTAAACATTTCAATATTGAATTTTGTCAAACTGAGCAGAGCTGGCATGTATGCACACACTGATGTTAGAGACAACAACTTCACGGTGAGGAGAGTTTATCTCCTGTAGCAGCAAAACTTCAGTTTCAAAAGCTTTTACATCATGTCGTGTTGTTCTTGTGCCACAACTACAGATAATGAATCTCAGACATCACTCACACTTCACAAATCTGCAACTTGTAAGGTTGCAGATACAGCTCAGTCCCTGCAGAGGGACCAGAGAGGAGGAATGATGTTTCCAGTCGAGGCAGAAGAGGCACAGACACATAGACAGGCACTGAAATACTAAAGATTTCATTCAGATTCACGTGTGAACACTTTTAAAAAGAGACTGAAACCTCAGGTTGGTCAGTTTTAAAGAAGCAAGACTGATTTTCAGATCATTTAAATATGATTAGTTTTGTCAAAATGAGCAAAACGTTTGTAGTGAGACATCTTCTCAGGCACTGACGCACACACTCCGGAAACTTAAACACACAGAGACACAACAAGTTCACGATGTTGCAGCAAAACTTCATTTTCAAAAGCTTTAAATTTACTTTTTGCTCTTCTGATCTAATGTGACTCTATAAAACTACAGATGCATCAACTGAACAACTTTCATAATTCTGCAACTTGCAGGCAGTGGTGGGATGTAACAAAGTACATTTACTTAGTTACTGCACTTAACATGTATCTGTACTTTCTACTCCACTACTTTTTTTACAAAGCATTACATCACACGTTCGCATTGTTTTTTTAAGCGATGAATAACGAGTGGGGGAATTGGTCCAATCAGAGAGGGCAGGTATCATTAGACTCCGCCTCCTGAAGACAGCCATTATGATGTCGTTGACCGTTGCTTTAGGGGAAACACGGCAAGTACTTTTAATGCTTTAAGTGTATTTAAAAGCAAGTGAAAAAAGTTAACTTGTACTTTTACTCAAGTGAAACGTGTGAGTTCTTCCTTGCCGGCTGCACATCCAGCTCCGTCCCTTCAAAGACAATGAGCCAGATGTGATGTTGCACTGCACCGACCTGTTTCAGAGCGTTTGCACAAACTTCTTTTTGACCTGCCTTGTTTTCATCCTCCTCCGGTGCCAGATGGGTGGAGTTGAACAGGCCAATGAACTGCGGGACAATGAACAGGCTGACAGTGAGTTTTCACAATAAAACAAAAGCATTTCATAACTTAATGACTAATTGACGATATCTGAACGCGTTTCAAACTCCACCCACGATAGAAATAGCTCGATAAACAATCCTAAAGCTAAATTTAGCTCCATTAAGGATCACACCTCCTTTGTTCTCCGTCCTCCTGAACCTTTGGGTGGTACCTCCACCAAACAGGCTCCTGCAGCTTTTCAATCCATCAACTATTTTATAACATGATTCAATTGAAAGGTTTCCTCCCATTCTTGGGTGCCAGGTAGATATTGTGTTTTGATCCGAGGCCATGCATCATCCAGGATTCATTCCCCTCAGACACTGAGCAGCAACTCTGCTTTAGTGCCTGTGAGCAAGGCAACAAAGCTATATCCACACCATGGCTGCTGTTCTGTGACTGGACTTGACCTCTGACCTCTTGTAGTTCAGTTCCCCATGTAGTTGTGTAACAAATGCAAAAAAAATACATAGCAAGAGAAGCTTTGGTTCCATCTCGCCTCCGGAGAAACATCCAACCACAGAGTGAAGTGGGAGTGAACTTCAGATCGGTGGTTTCAGAAAGTTCATCTACATCCAAACCCCCCCCCCTGATTTTGTGAGAGGTGAATGTTGTGAAAGTTAATTTCAGTTCGTGGAGACGGAGATAATTTTGTTTTCATCGCACTTGTCAAGATGTTGAGTTGAACGATAAACAAAATGTTGTAAAAGCTGAACTTTCCCCAGACAGAGCGTTCACTCACTGGTGCTCAGCACAAACAGGTTCCTGTTGAGGAGCATCACTTTCATCTGGAGTGTTATTTAGAGAAATATGCCAGGTCACATTTGTTATTTTTTACTTATTGGCTATGTTGCATGCTTATGATAAACTTGTACCCCAAACACATGAAGCTGCTTTGAAAACACACCCACAGACGGCGTGTTGTTTCGATACACAGGTTCGAATCTGCAGCGGAGCCATAAACAGGTCTCGTATATCAACGCTCTGTACGTCAGGATCTGCCCGGAGGAGGCCGTCGCCCCTCTGGGCCCCAGACACAGAACGGAAAGCATAAACACCAAGTTAAGCCTCTGTGATGTTTTCCAAGTGCTTAACAGCTCAATCTCTCTTAAAATAATTACACCTGAAAGGCAGAGATCCATCACAACTGCCCCATTCGGGAAATTGCCCTCAGATGGGCACACACACACACACAGAAAGAGAGGAAACATTTGTTAACTATTATTTCTTGTCCTTCTTTCTCCGCTCCCTCTCTCCGTCCTTCCTGCCCGCGTCCCTGTAATGGACGGTGATGATGTGGTTGGTCCACGTAGGATTGATTATGATAAACACTGCTTGGCGTTTGCAGCAGGAGAATGCAAAACTGTGACGTGCGCTCTGATCTGGATCTGGGCTTTGCTGCCACACAAGTATTTGAGCAGCCTCTCTGTAATAACGTCCGTCCATGCTGACACACCTGAAAACACACGTCATATGACCATTCACGTGCACTTAGCATGTGCATGCCGGGTTAGGGTTAGGGTTTGCCCTAAAATCTGATGAGTTGTTTCTTGGCCTATGTCTCATCATTCCTCCATGTTTGGAAATCCACTGAGTAGTTTATGCAAACTCCTGCTGACAAACAAACAAACAAACAAACAAACAAACCAACGACTGACGGACTCCTTGGCAGAGGAAATTATCTGGTTCTGTAACAATATATAAAAATCCCAGTTAAAACCATGTACTATGAGTACTATAAGTTGTAGCTCTAAACAATGCAGGAGACGACAGCGTTTCTATTTTGAGGAATAATATTGAGGTTGCCATGAAAGTAAATCCCTCGAATGCTAATTTTCTGCAGAGGAAATACTTCCAGAGCCAGTGCAGTATTTTTAGCAGTATTTTTAAGGGTTTTTTAAAGTTTTTTTTCTTAATACTGAGAAAATATCCTCTGTTGTTTTCAGCCAGAAGCAAAGAGGCGAGTGAACTTCTTCCACCAGGACTTCTTCTTCTTCTTCTGTGGTGCTCCAGGCAGCTCACTGGTGTGTTGGCAGCTCCCCTGTGGAGACTCACCTCCTCCTCCAGAGGCTCCTGGCTGCTCGCTCCCACCTGCCTCTCTGATAGGAGCTGGATCTTTGGAGTGCGGGTCAACATCTGACTGTGTTTCAGACTTCAGCCTCTCCCTGACCTCTCTGTATTTCTCCTGAAGGCGTCTCCAGTCCGTCTGTAAAACCCAGCAGAGTCGTCTGTGTTTCGCAGAGCTGGGCATCGAGGCCGACACTGAAACGCGTCTCCTGCAGCAGCAATTCAAAGAGATCCAGGTTTTCATTTGCCAGATTCTCGTTCTTCTGTCTGAGTTCTACTTCCCGCTCACTTGCCTCTCGAGTCGCAGCGTCATCAGCTACTTGTTTCTCATTTTTCATTGTGGCCACTTCCTCACTGAGCTCCTGACAGATATGTCTCAGACACTTAACATATCTGTTTGTATTTCTCTGTTTCCTCTGTTACCTGTTGAACTCTGCGTTTTAAATCCTCACAAAACTCTTCTCTTTTCTTTCACCGTCTCCAGTTCTGCAACGATCTCATTCAGCCTCAGTTTCTTTTTGCTGAGTAATATTATTTGGTGAATATTGTCATCGTAGAAAAATCTGTTCTCTTCACAGAAATGCAGAAATGTATCAGATCTAAACTTTTGGCTCCGGGAGCTCTTAAACGGAAGGAGAACCAAGGAGCTCTCCATTCACTCCAATGTTAATCAGAGCTTTCTGCTCCTTTAGATAATACAGATGTTTGAAATTATGCATAATTCACACTTGATTGACAGGTGACATCACCAATAGCTCGTCACTCCGGCTCTCGCCTGTTGTCTGCTCGGCTTCACCTGAGCTAACAGGCTAATCCCCTGTCACCCTGTGTGTGTGTGTGTGTGTGTGTGTGTGTGTGGTTTACATGTGAGACAACATTAACACCATCGCCCTGATCCGAGGGGCACTGCCCGTTTCACATGTGCATCAAAGCGAGATCAGTTTTTCTTTAATGCCGTGTCAGGCATGTTTCAGTCCGAGCTGCCGCTGGTGTAGTGAAGCCTTGTGATACTGAGCTAGTTAATGTTTACCCAGAAAATATGTAATTGCAGACTTCCCCCTAATAAAGTGTTCCAGAATGCAGACCACAATCCTCCTGCTGCAACATTATTATTATCCACAGGCCTCTGGGACTGACTCCGTCTTTCTGCTTCTCTCTCACACACACACACACACACACACACACACACACACACACACACACACACACACACACACACACACACACACACACACACACACACACACACACACACACACACACACACACACACAGACAGAGAGAGGACGATACGACCATATTAAAAACATCTTTAACCAACATTTGGATTCCCGGTGCAGCTCGATACGAAGCTGCTCTGAAATGAAAAACCTTTGACATTTTGAACCAGCCACCGCACACGAAACCACACGTCTCGAGTGAAACCGTTTTAAGCTGCACAACCTTCATGTGAAGCCGAACAACGCCAGTGGATATTTGTGATTGCGGGTGAGGTTCTGGCCACAGGCGGATACAAAGTTACTGACTGGGTTTTTGTGCCTTTACTGCACTTTATCAGTCGTAGATATGGTCATTTGTTTTTAAAACACAGAAGAAACTCGCTCGGACGTTTGCATTCACACGTGCAGACACTCCAGAGAATCACCAGAGTTCAGCGCATGTCTGAAAGCAGCTATAATATTGTGGATGTAGCCATGATGCTAAGCTAGGCTAATCACCCCCCCGACTCCAGCTCCATTCCACAGGAGAATGGTATCAATCTTCTCATCTGGCTCTAATAAAAAAAAGCAAACAACCTTTCTTCTAAAACATTTAACCGTAGCCTATAAATAAAACAATATGAAATACAAGAAATGCACCGAACTGATGGGAGACTGAAAATATGTCTTTCATTTGGGGAAAAAAAAAGAAAAGAAAAGTGTACAGGTTCTGTTTGAGATTTTCACAGCAACTGGGAATTTCATACGTATCGTCCAAGCCACAAAAGTGGAGTGTGGTCACTGAGGTCAGCAGAAGAGCTCGTGTGCAGAGAAATAAATCAGAGCTGTGCAGATCTCCAACATCGGCATCACCAGGTGAAAACCACACACAGCACTGACGGTCCACATGTTCAAAACTTGCATCGTACAACGGGGAATGTAATAAGAACTAGTTCCTTCGTTCCAAAACAAACATTACGCAGATGCTGTAAATTTTTTCCGTGACAGCAGAGATATTTCTTTCAGGGTTTTGTGGAAGAATGTTAATATTCAGGTCAGATAAAAAAGTAACTCCATGTTTCCGGCCACCACTGTAATTGTTACACCACAAAGTAACGCTGGACGTCCCCACTTGAGGCTGAGGTCGGCTGACGTCGCTTACATTCATGATTACCGCCTGTAACGTGTCTTTAAAAGACCATTTGGGGTGGAATTATTTTATGCTGGATTATTTTTACATTCTACTTTGGCTCGTCGTCACTTTGGAGACTGGAGCTGGCTCCCTCGTTTTCCTCGTTGGTCTGTTCCTCGGCTCGCGCTGTAATAAGAGCGGGCATCTGCCTCCAAGTCTGAGGACTTTAATACACGGAGACAAATTACATTACCTCAGACTTGAGACCCGTGTAAATGGCCAAGATGTCCACCGTGTCATTACTGGGACTTTCCTCCGCTGTATTAGGAAGTGGTTCAATCCTGAGGAGCTCAACCTGAACACCTATGACTCAAAAATTATCAATTTGTCTTTTTCTATTTAGTCTCGATTGAACCTTGAGATACATCGAGAGACAGTTCAGCTGCTTTCAGAGCTGCACCGAGCTCCAGATGATTTCAGGAGATTATCCGGAGGCGCTGCAGGTCACAACCGACCCGGCAGCATCGTCTCTCCAGCTCCGGACACGGGATGAAACCTTCTCCTCTTCCTCTTCCTCTCCACAGAGCCTCGCTGCCCTCAGCTCCGCCCCTTCCGTGAGGCAGGAGGTGGTCGAGGAGCGTGCGTGTGTATGGAAAGTGTTTTTTTTTTGGGGGGGGGGGGCTCTTATTGAAGCCGAACGGAGTGGAACCTCTTGCATTGTCTCCCCTCCAGCACCCCCCCTCTCGCTGCCTCACCCCCCCGTCTCCCTCCTCCTTTCTCCGGGGACAAAGAATGCCCTGAATGCCTGGCGTCTCCTGCAGTGTCAAATAACTAAAGGAGAGGTGGAGTGGTGCGAGGCCCCAGGAGGAAGAGGAGGAGGAAGAGGAAGTAGAGGTCAATTATTATGATTAGATTTTGTCTTCACGCTGGAACAACAAACGCAGTAATTTATGATTTGTCATGCGCCTTCACTCGTAACTTTTGTGTCGCACGTAGATCATCCCCACAAACCATCACCAACGTGAGGAGAGGACAGAGTTCAGAAACTTTATTTCCACACTAACTCAAGACTTTTCACAGACGAACACAAACTTCACTCTGCAACGTGCTGCTCTGCTCCTGACAGCAAGTTGTTATAAAAACATTTCACTGAAGAGGACGGTTTTTGGTTTTGGTGGGAAGCTCGTACGTACACGCTCGGTGTTGTTTGCTCCTCGCGACGATCACATGACTCAACATTTTTCATTCTCCCCACAGTTCAGATTCGAAGTGCAGTAAATCCTCGTCTGCTGTGATTGATTATATGGGAGTTCGTTCCATTCAGCAAAATGAAACCCAATCATTCATAGGATACTGTTTTTCTTGTCTTGCCCTGCACAGCTCTGGATCGTCTACTGGCAAAGCTTCAACGCGTATTTCACTCGTCTGTGCAAATATTTGCCAGAGTCGTCTCAAGAAGCTACAAGTGTGGTTTTCAAAATTATGTCCTGTGAGGCTTCACATCCACAAACACGTGCACACACCCACTTAGACTCACTGCAGCCCTATCATACAGCAACTGTAATGGGTGACTGCGCTAATTGCTGCGGCGCTCCGGAGCAACAGGAACAGTGCGGCCTCGCAAACCACATGAAATCATCTTATTCCCGCAAAGCAGCGTGTGCACAAAGAGACCATCCATCAAGCTGCCATGCAACCCTCATTCTCTCCCAAAAGGTGGGAAGTGAAACTCTCTCACACACGTGCTGGGGAGAAGCATGACTTCATCCTCGCTGCACACCACCCCGCTACAGGCCGCCGCTCACCACGACACAGAGCCAGGGCCTCCACGTGAATCATTAGGTTTGTTGTATTCCGGTTGGTGAACCAGACGGGCGGTTGTTACCGCGTCAGGATCACTCGACTCGTTCCAAGTACGCTGTCGACCGCAGGAGAGCACAGTGATTTGATGCTTTGTATACGCCAATGTGGAAATAGAACCCCCATCTGGTGCAGAACGTAGATCAAAACAAAAAGTATTTGCAGGAACCTTTTGAAGCAGCTCTGGTTCATATCGCTTTCTTTTCAGGAATGTAACAAGACGTATCAGACACCGTGTATGAGATGTGCACTGTTCTGACAGGTCTGCCTACATTTCCACAGAGATCAATAAAGTATCCATCAATCCACCAATCAATCAATCCAGTAAATCAGAAAGACGCAGCAGAGGTTTTACAGTAATACTTTGAACAGGAAATCACAAAATTGAGCGGTGAACAAAATCTAAAGTCGTTCTTTTAGACATGAACTCAGGAAAATGTACAGAAAATGTTCTGGAGGCCTCATAACTTCAAATCTTTAACCAAAAGCCTGTGGTATAAATTGCAGTTAAGATAATGCATAAATGTATAAGGCTGAGAGGATTTAACTAAACAATGCTTCTCGTTGCATTATGGGAATTTGAATCTTTCCGTCGTAAAATGTGTGTCTCACTTGTCATCCGATCTTATGGGAGTGCAACGGTAAAATTGGTGTTGTGCCAAGACCAATAATCTGAACTGGTTTTGCGAAGTTGAATTAAACCTAATTCAACATATAACTGTGCTAAAAGGGTGAAGTAACCGAACGTATATATGTGCTGTACGTGTTCATTAGAGACACTTCTGTAATTATATATGCAATCATAATTAAAGTTTGTCAGGAATTTCAGGAATTTCTTAATGTGAGTATAATCTGTTGGATGGTTTGAAGCACTGCAGTTTTGTTTTTGTTACTTAAATATATTCTCCCCACAAACTGCTTTGTGGGGAGAACATGTTTAATTCACATTTTCTTGCCTGAAGTTGTCAATGATGCTCATCTGAGGCCTGTGCCAGAGCTTTGCACCAGTCCACGACCACCAGGTGGCGTTGTGCAGACTCTCCTGCTCCTTGGTGCCATTTGGCAGGATCCCACCAACAGTGGCTCACCAGCAGAGATAAGGATGAAAGTTTGGCTTTGTGCAGATCACTGGCCCGATACGCAACTGCTTTGCAAATGGTCCGTTCTGCAGAAAGAAAAACTGCAGCATGAAGCAGCGGCTGGTTCTTTTTTTGCTGTTTTTAAAGTCAAATTAATTACTTTCATCTGTTGATCAAAACCACGGTGGGCTGGTGATATGTGGAGGTTTTGGTTTCAAAGGGTTCATGTGGTTAACGTTTCTGTGCAAACTCACTCTCTGACCCGGGAGGTGGAACAGCCGAGTGGACAGAAACGTTGTCTATAGCAAAAGTTCACAATCCAAAGAAAACAAGCGAAATGTATTTCAGGTTGCTGAGACTAAATAAATGTTGGACACACGTGCATCACATGGAACCGTTGCCATTTCATTAGACTGAGGGGAAAAGCAGCTGCGGGAAGAGACACAGTGACGGACGCATGAACGCAGCAGACACATGGTGTTTGTATTGAGAAATAATCAGGCTGCACTTTTTTCTGCTCTTACTGACGTGAGATATGGTCGACAGGACGGAGAGGAAAAGCAGAGGGAACGGCCGGGAGCCAGAAATTAAATGTGCATGGGCGTGTGTGCGCGCGTGTGTGTGTGTGTGTGTGTGTGTGTGTGTGTGTGTGTGTGTGTGTGTGTGTGTGTGTGTGTGTGTGTGTGTGCGTGACAAGGTTTTGTCCCGTTCAGACCGGATTCTAATAAAACAAAGAATGAAAATCTATTACTTCAGGTCCTGTGCTTTCCTGCCGGCCTATCAAAAACATAAAGTAGTTAAATCGAATGACTGGAGAGTGCACTTTGAACTCGGCCCCTGGCAGAGGGCCCATTCAGGCAGAAATGTAAAAGTTCCTGTCCTTAGTGGGGGCCCCCCCCCCTGTTCGAGGGTGTCCCCATAAAAAGACTTATAGCTGGTTACAGCAGCTTGGAAAGGAGCCTGTGGATGGCCCAACAAGCCTCAACCAGCATTATTTCCGACCGGCCTCTTTGTTTGGTGAAGCCCTTTTTTTTGGCAGGGTTCCTATTGCAGCGCTCGACTTCCCATTGAGAAAACAAGCACCCCCACCCACCCACCCCTCCACAACCACCGCCGCGCATGGCGCTCACGATTCAGCTCCGGGCTGCGAACCCCTGTCTTCTGGCCTCCTCCTTTTCTTTAACAAGTTAGTCAAAGCTTGTTTATTTCATTTTGTGAAAAACCTGCGTGTAAATACCACACATCGATGATAATCTCCTGAAACTGTCCAGAGTCGGTTGCTGCAGAGGTTTTCTGGAGTTTCTCCTGAAGGCCCCCGAATAAAAAACCCCAAAAGAATGCAAATATCTCAGGATGAAAAAGAGGACGTACACGTAGAAGACGCTGACGAAGACGTGATGAAGGCCAACGCCAGTGTCAATGTGCTGAAAACAATCATACGTGATCTCCACATTTGTCTGAAAACAGCTTTACAGAGCTCCCCCTCAGAGCTCACCCAATGAAAATGAAGTAGCTATTGTTTTCACTGCGTTTTTTATGAATGGGCCATGCAATCAAAGTTCACTATTGTTTTATTGTTGGGGTAATTTATCAGCGTTCCAAGAGTTAATGGTTTCCTTACCTGCTTGTAAACAACTGGCTCAAGTTACAGTTAAATGAAAATACAACGTTACGCTCTCAAGCAAACAAAAGACCTTCAAATGCTCCTGTAAACAATTATATTCAATCAGCTTTATTCATCCCTCCTGACCCGTTCGGCGCAGAACCCGACTCTTTGGACCGAGTCGTCTGAAGTAAATGAGGCGCGGGGGTGAAAGCGGGCTGGCGTGGTTCGGCCCCGTCAGTCACAGCCCACAAGCAGAGCACAGTAGCACCTTTCCATGTTCCCCCGGCCGCCTGTCAGCAGCTACATTAAGCCATTACACAAGTGTGGAAACCGCCCCCGTGGCCGGCCCACACCGGCACACATCCGCTCAGGGATACATACCATAATTACCCCCCCCCCCACTTCATACTCATCTCCCCTGGCAACTGCAATCATACGGCCTAAATAGCTCGGGCTAATTCATTACTTTGGTGGAGGGAAGTTGGCTGCCTGTAATGACACCAATTGCCCCGACCTAAACGCTGTAATAGGACCTCTCAGTACACCGGCGAGGAAATGGCTGCAATTGAGGCTCTTCCACTTCCTAGCAACCGGCGCTCAGGCCTACAATTTGAAGGGGGAAATGCTTTGCATTACCTGTGCCCCGCAGCTTGAAATGCAGCCTAATGAAGGTGAAATAGTTCGAATTAAGCCAGCATCGGAGTGGAGGGGCGAGAGGGGAAAGGGGGGGAAGGGGGGGGGGCGACAAACAGAAAAGTGGAAGCATGTGTGTCAAATGGGTTTTCTCGTGAATTTGGTTGCTGTCTAACGGCTAGATTAGAGACGACCGGCGCAATCAGGAAAGACCCGAGGGGAAACAAACACAGGGCATCTGTTTGGTCCCGGCCGGACGCAGGGGAAGAGGTGGTGGAGAAGGGGGTAGAGTCCAATATTTAACAGCAAACTGCAGGGTTGAGTGTTTCGCAAGGCTTCGACCTGGGTCACATAATATTAGCAAGTATCTTTTATGACGTGTTATATACTGCGTCGGTGCCAGATGGAGCGGCCGCGCCAGGACGGACAATAGAGGGAGTGAGAGAAAGTTCAGAGAAGCGAGAAAGGAAAGTGTTTCTTGCAAGTGTGGAGATAAAGACAGAGTTTCAGTGAGGGGGTGAGGGGGTGAGGGGTTTCCTGCAGGGACTCAAACATTTACTTCAACTGCAAAGAGTGAAATGTGTCTGCTGCAGATGATAAGTACATTTAAACTCTTCACTTTTAAAAGTTTACTTTCCTGTAGGTGCATCAAGCTTTTTAGTCTTTTAGGAAACTTTATCAGATCTCCGACTCCTACACAACACAATGGAAGTGAAAATAATCATCTTTGACGTGCTTTGGGAAATTCTCTTTCACAGGGAACGAGTTAAATGTCCGTTTTATGACAAAAGCCTTTTTAAGAAAATAATAAATTAAATGTAAGACCCATGTCAAGTTCGACTGATATGATGAAATATCAGAGTCCAGGAATTAACAAAACTCCCTTTGAAAATGACAGTTTTACAGCATTACAGAAGGAAAGCGTTAAATAAAACATATATAAATAACTACGTAAACATATTTAAGAAATAGAAAATGCATTTAAGACTAAAATTCGGATGATTGAATTTCTCTGGATAATCCAAAATGTTTTTTGTCAAAGGGTTTGCACCGGAGTTTCATTCTAAAGAAATAATACCCAAGAAATACATTTTTAATTTTGGTGAAAAGACTAATTTAACATCAGATTTTTGTGGAATAGCTGCATGAGATTTTTTTCCACAAACTTCATATTAAAGTAGGAAACAACACGAGTTCAAGCCGCAGCCTCTGCACTGCAAAGTAAACTCAGCCCAGCAGGTAAATCCACACTGAACAACAATGACATTTTATCCCTCACTCGTCGTTACCTCAACAAACACCACAGAACACCGGCTGGCCCCGTCCTCCGCCCTGGATCACATCCCCGCGCTGCCATTGGTTGGCTCACACATAAAAGCGAGGTTCTTTCAACCAGCTCATCTGTTGGAAAGCCTACCTGAGGGATGAGGTATGGATCCAGGCGTCCGATTGGTCGGGAGATAACGTTATCTGGCTGATCTTCAGTCGGGGGGGGGGAGACGAGGCCAAGAGCTCGACGGGGCCAGAGACGCGTTCCAGAGGTGGACTGGTGAGCAGATGGAGCTTTTCACTGTGGTGCAGGTGGTGACCCAGGTGAACCGACTCACCCCCCCGCCCCAGAAGCTGCAGGAGACAGACGGACAGACACCGGATTTTATTCTTATTTCTCTTGTTAAATGACTTTATCTTGATTTGTCTGTTTTTATTTGGGACCACAAGTGTAAAAAAGCTGTTTAGCTCATTTTACATGAAGACACATTTCATATTGTCATATTGTTTTATGCTTCAGTACTTGCTTCTTAATTTGGTTTATCTTTACCTTTTTGTTCTAATAGATTTGTTATGCATCAAACACCAAATCCCTTGTACATTGAAAAACCTACGTGGCAATACATTAAATTAATAAATAAATAATATGAATGGAAACTTTAAACTTCAACATTTACTTTGATTAAATTCAGTCAAAACCTTCAAACAATCAGTTAAACTCACCTCAGACTCATTGAACGTTTAAATGTCTGGATTCAGCTTCTCGTCCTTTTTTTTTTAAATCTCCATCAGGTGAAACTGTCGCTCAGTGAAAAATCACGTTTGACCAAAATCACGTTGGTTGTTGACAGATTTAAAGAAGAAAAAGTCACATTAACATATAACAACTTTCTTTTGTGAACAGGAAACAACGTGAGTCTCAGAAGCTTCGTGTCATGAACATGTTGGTGAGCAGATCAAAATGTTTGGTTCCAGTCACAGGTGAGATGGATGTCACTTCCTGGTTGTGATGCGTTTCCTGTTGTTGGGGGCGGGACATAACACGGGGACGTCACTGCTGTTTGTATTTGGTGTCTGGACTTTATTCTTTAAGTTTTTGTGCACGATCATACTTCACATGTGCAGGGAGACAGTTTTCCAATAATTCATTTCATGGAGCTTTTTAGGCGAAAGTTACAAGAAAAGTTACAAGAAAACACAACAGTACATGTTGCAGCTGTTATGTACATGACGTGTTACCTTCAATGTAATAAAGTACACTACAATGGAATTCACATTCACGTATATGATGTTTTTTTTGTTATTAATGCAAAACATCAATCAGGGTCAGCTTTTTGTTTTTCTTGGCTGCGAAAGCAAAGATTTACATTTTTATGTTTAGGTCTCGTTTGGTAAATATGATCCAAGGAGGATTCAAATAAGTAGAATATGAATTGTAGAGCAAATAATCGATCAATTAATAATCTATCAATCGAAAATCGACTTATTTTTTCACTTTGAGCCAAAATCTTTTCCAGACAAACTTAATGTTTCAGCCACAAAACATGAACCCAGGTCATAAGAGTTTTTAATCCTTTCGAAAACATCTGCTTGATGTTGAAGAGAATGAGGATGAACCTATAATACTAAGTACGGGAAAACATGATTTTTTTATAGTTATATTAATTTTTAATTAAGATTTTAGATTTGATCAGGATGAAGCTAACTTGAGGCGTCAGCTGCTCGTCCTGAACTCACACATAATCCTCATCGGTCTCGTGAAGGACACAGTAAACTCATTAGAACCTGTCTACGTCCTGTAGAGTTAGTAAGTAACTTCCTCTCTCCACGGGAGCAGAGTTTTGAACCGTAACGTTTAAAGCATTGAACGTGGAGCTGCTCTTCTGCGTCTCCCTGCTCCGTCGGCTTCACCCTGAGAAGTGGGTCACTGCGGCGGAGGAGCCCACCGCCACCAACAGTCACTTTTGGCCACTTCAAGTCACGTCACCTAAACAATGGCACTTCATGGGGAGAGGCTCGTCTTCCTTCCTGCCCGGCTTCCTGTCGATCGTTCTGCCTGACTTGGCAAACTCAATGTGTCTCAACCCCCCCACCCCCCACCCACCCACTTCACCCCCCACTACACCAGCAGACCTCCGTCCCTCCTGAATCAGACGGCCAAGTTGGTCGGGCCCTAAAAGGAGTGGGGGGGATGGGGTGGGGTGGGGAAGAGGGCTGTCAAAGACGAAATGATGAACGACGACAGAGTTTCTGTGGAAGTGGAACATACCAAGTCAACAAGCGGGGCCCATTGACATGTAGATGGGGGCGGGGGGGGGGGTACTGAATGTACTGTTTGGCACCTACAGTGCACTAAACTTTTAACCCCGCCCACGACCTCCAGCTCCTTTCTCATGCAGGCCTCCCTCAGCAGATTGATGATAGCGCTGCACTTCCTCTGCAGGGAGCGCGACCTCTGCTCGGAGAATAGCTGACCGTTGATTAGCCTGTCTCATTAACATTCAAGGCTGAAGGTGTCACTGCATGTGTTAACTGTACATCCAGGCGGGAGGACCACGACTATAAAAGGACAAATAAAGGATCTTTAAAGGAAAAATAAATATGCCCTCATCAGTAGAGACGTAAAAACGTCAGCTCCAGGTGCAAAGGCTTCGATAAATATACATCGGTGCATTATGCAATTACACCGACACCTCCTTCCCTGGTGAGATCATCCTGTCCAGGCTAAAAAATACACATTATCACAGATTTGTGGCCGAACTGGATAATGTGGTTCAGTTCGTGACCTCCGCAAGTTTGCTATTCACTTCTAGGGGCCGTAAACTCTTACAGTGAACTTCCTGAGGATGCCAGATTTATCTTATCTGCTTTATAGACCCATTCAGGTCAATACTAGATCAACCCGTCTGCTGCGGAGTCGGAGAAGTGCAGCAACCTTTAGCATGACAAGTTACAATTTCACCCAATCGGGGCAATTTATTGCCGTTTTAATGGCATCCTGACAACTTTGTTATCCGCGGCCCGGATCGCAGATAGCAGAGGGAAAGTCGTAAAGTCCAAAGAATAGTTGAGAGCAGCACGGGGTGACATCATCGGCCTCCACGTCCGCAGACATGAGGGAGAAGCTGAGGAGCGTCTGCAGCGGGGGGGGGACGGGACAGATGTGTTTGAAGTTTGAGCCTCTCAGAATCTTAACCTGTGACTTAAGTTCATTCAGATAAAGGCAGAACATGTATGGAACTTGGGGTAGAGGAGGCAGGAAGCAGGACATGACGGATAAATCCTGCTGCGGTCTGATTAAGAACTTCAGTGTCAAGTCTTATCTGCGAAAGCTCTTGAATCTCGTTGTTTGTCCAAGTCGACGTCTTCGTCTGCGTCTTCTATGTGCACCGCTCCTCTTTTTTAACCCTGAGATATTTGTATTCTCCCAGTTTTGCGTCTGTCACAAATTAAAAACGTCTTGTCTATTTTCCTGTTGTGCTCTCACATGGACTCACTCTGGACATTTCACTTGGGAGCTGACAGGAAGTGGTCGGAAGTTATCTGGAGCAAGGACTTAACATTTGGCAGGATTTCGGTCTTCTGGTTGAGCTGGTTTCAATAATTTGTAAAAACAATCTCAGTTGTGCAAGTGGCCTTAAAATAAAATCTTCTTCCTCAGTGTTACTGGTTAAAAGTTGCTCAATATTTGCTGGATTATTTGATCAAGTCAAAGAAAGAAATATGTTCTAAAAATGAGAATGTTTTCCTAATGCAAAACATGCATGACAAGAATAAGAATAAGTTTTTTTTACTTTCTTTAAATTCCTCTTTCTGCAGTTGATCTGAATCAAGAATCCAAATGCGTCTCCTCTTGTTAGTTAGAAGTTTCTGTTGATGCATAACAACAGTTTACATGTTGATCAGTCACTTTTGTTTTCTTTATCTACGTTCAACCTTCAGATTAGAAGTTCCGCTGTGGTGTCTGTGCAGAGCAGCTCCTCCACCACCGCCGTGCAAACAGAAACTCAGTTTGTCCGAAGTCAAAGTTTCTCGTTATCGAAATTCAAACAAATATTTCCTGGATGATAAAATGATCACGTGACAAAAGGAGCTGGTGAAAGACAGGAAACCTCAGGGAGAAACATGGGGGACCTTTTTTTTTTTTTGCAGCTGCAGGCGTCGCGCCCGCCCTCAGTGAGAGCTCTTTTAAAGTTGCACCTGTACTTCATGGCGGGGGTGCGGCTTGATGTGGGCGCAGGGCGTTCTGCACCCCCTCGGGAAAGGAAAGAATTAGAGGGGGCCTTTGTTGTCTACACTCGCTACACCTCATATATATTTTAAAGGCACAAATACTCCAGGGCAGCTGAGCCCCCCCCTCTCCCCTCAAAGATCGACCTTGGCTGAACATCTCCGATATTCCTGTAAAGGCAAATTGAGCGTTTGATTGTGGCCAGACTTGAACGAGGTTATGAGCATGCGCCGCTGCCGCGTCGTAAAGACGGGGCACTTCCAGACAGCTGGTTTCACTTTTTCGTTCACCCTCTCTCTTCCTCTCCCGCTTTTCCTTTTGTCCGACCGAAGTGTTCCTCTCTTGATTCATAAGGGTGTGAGATTCGCCGGGCGGCTGAAGTTTCCTTTCAACTTCTCACATGGCCTCCACAGCTGGCCGCCTCCACGAGCACGGCCCTGGAACAGATGCAGGCGAAAAAAGCTATAGGCCCCCGCGTGACAGCTAGTTTTTCCATCTGCTCTGCGGGGCTGTCGACGGGTACGAGCGGGAATTTAACGTCTTTAACAACAGTTAACAACCGAAGTGGCGTTCACATCGTCACTGCACCCAGGATGTGACATCACCAAACACCAAATCTGTCGCCTGCCACACTGGAGACAAATGTTTAGACGCCATAAAACAGCTTTACACAAACATGGCCTTGTCTCCGAGTTTGTTCCTGCAGAACAACACACACGTTTTCAGCTGGAGATTCTCGGCTCAGTCGTGTTCACAACAACAACGAAATCTTTGGAGCGCTCAGGTGCAGGAGGAAGAGGCATAAGGTATAAATTCTGCTGCGGAGATCTCCTGCTGTGTGCTCACCTCGACTCCTCCAGACTTTATACCCGGAGGTCAGCTGGAGAAAGTCTGCAGCGAGTGCACAGAGCGGACACATTAAAGATGTTGTGTTTTGCAT
Organism: Hippoglossus stenolepis; assembly: GCF_022539355.2. Classification (NCBI taxonomy): domain Eukaryota; kingdom Metazoa; phylum Chordata; class Actinopteri; order Pleuronectiformes; family Pleuronectidae; genus Hippoglossus; species Hippoglossus stenolepis. Next base: position 24,680,152 of record NC_061489.1, on the reverse strand, counting down.
GCTTTATTCTCCAATCACTTCTGAATCATTACAAATGGGAAACACACGCGTCACAACTGATAAAGGAAAGAAACAAACAGGAATCCTGATGTTTTCATTCCAAAGTGTGAGTCAGAATATGACGGAGGAACTGCAGGAAGATCAAACTGTGTCCTGAACATATTCTGGAACAAAAGTTAAACTAGTCTTTTATTCTGGTGCCAAACGTTCCAGAGGTCCGGCTCCATCAGGAAGGCCGAGAGCAACATTTTATCTGCTGCTGATTTACTGCCCTGGAAGCTGCAGAGATCAGAGCGGCCTGCACAGTAGTCTACAACAACAATTTTGGGTTGCAAGGAAAATTACTTTGGAAATTTGGGTCCACTGGGGGGAGAGTTTGGAAAACCACTGGAGCGTCGTATCTGTTCCACAGGATGGCGAGCAGGATTGCGTATCTGCATGCTACGACTCTAATGGTCAACATCTCCGCACTCAAACTGCTTCGTGAGGCAAATCGCAGCCTTCCGACCTCAGCAGCTTCACACATGCACACACAACACTCTGGCAGGGCGGCGATGTGGAAAAGAATTTCTCCCGGTGGTGCACCAGCAATTTCCGTGCACTCCCTCAGAGAATGCACACAATCCTACGAGGTGCCAATCACGGTTTCCGCGAGCTGACGACGCCGGAGTCCGACCCCGCGGCCGTGATTGACAGCTCCGCTTCTGTGAAGGGGGGGTGTGGTCTGGGGAGAGTCAAGCTGGGTCATATTATGGAGGGACGTACTTAATAAGGTCTACAACAGGGAAAGTGGCTGCCCTCGAGGTCCAATTTCCCCTCTGGCATAATGCTGCCATTGAAGGAGGCGGAGATAGAATCGCACCTCTCGCAGAGTTTGAAATTGAAATGTTAAAGAGCAAGCGGAGAGGGAATAGAAAGGATTGAAGTCTGCGAGGAAGCAAACTCGCAGCCACAGAGGAAACAGTCCTGGTTGATAGTTTGGAAGTTTTCTCTCTCTCTCTGTCGCATTAGGGTGCGTTTGTTTTTCGTTTCATCGCCTAATCCCCCTTTTCTTTCCTCTTATCTCCTCTCGCTTGTTGCTTTCTCTTTCAAAGCAGCATCACAACTGTACGAGAACCCAGACTTTCAACAACCTGGACAAACAAAGGCTGGAGATTCAACGATCCAGCGCTGTATTTCCCTGACACATCTCCAGAACCCTGTGCTTGAGCATTAAGCCTAAAATCAACAACAGATAAGCCTTTTCTGTGTCCTCTCGTTTGATCCGGAGCCCCCCCCTCCTTCCAGCTCCTAAGCTTCCTGTTCAGGACCCCCCTGCTCTGGATTTGGGGGCTGAAGACCCTGGAGGGAGGGAGGGAGGGAGGGAGGGGTGCGGAGCCGCTGCTAAGCAGATGCCCTGAAACTTTCCACAGGACCTGGTGCAGTCACTGTAAAAGTCAGAACGTAAACACACGCTAACGTGATTATTAGAAGCATTTGAAAGGAACTCGATACGGAGCTGTCGTCATCTCTTCTGAGCGGCATCGATTTATTTTAACTGCAGGACGAGAAAAGACTCGAATCTGCTTCGGGGTGGTTGATAGGATCACTTCTCCGTGTGGCTGCTGTCAGACACTGAAGTCTGGACCTGAAATGTATCTGAAGGGGCCGTTTGCTAGAAGACGTTTGCATCTCGAGGACGAGAAGGAACAAAACCAAACTGGCCTGCTGCTCGACCCACTCTCAGAAAAAATAAAGGTTCTTACATGTTTCTTCACAGAGTCGCCACCAATTGAAGATCTTAGTTTTTATTGGAGTTAATCTGAGGTCAGCGACAGCATCAAATCAAGGCAGCAACTATTCATTATTTTAGTTACCGATGATTGTTTTATTGATTAATTGATCTATGAAACATCACGTGATAAAACAACAATTTCTCAGATCCTAAGTTGATACCTTAAAAATATGATGTTCTGTCGAGTCAACGGTCCAGAAGGAAGAAGGTTAGGAGGGTTGGCTGACTGTCAAAATAAAACTTAAAATTAATGAACCAGCCTCAAAGAACCAGTTTTGATGAATGTAATTTTTAAAAAGAGCCTTTTTCTAAAAGGTTCTTTGTGGAACTAAAAATTATTCCTATACGGCATCACTCCGAAGAACCACTTTTTGTTCCTGTCCGCACCTTTATTTTTTAGTGCGGGCTCCACTCCTCACCTGAATATCGACATTTTCCTGCTGTGCTCCTCATATGACAAACTCTTCACAACGAAATCATGTCTCTACGGATTAATACGCTATGGACACATTTTAGCTTGTGTGTAAAAATGTAAATGTTTTTTTCTCTCCTGTTGCAGAAGGTAGAAAAGAAGAAGAAGAAGAAGAAGAAGAAGAAGAAGAAGAAGAAGAAGAAGAAGAAGAAGAAGAAGAAGAAGAGTTGGTAGACGGAGCGACATGAGGTCAGCTCCTTTATGGAGGTAATCAGAGTTGTCTTCCTGTCTATTCACACAGCCGGGCCCTCATTCCCAAACTGAAACGAGACACCGGGCGTTTTGTTCTGGGTTTACAGCTCCAGAGGACGAGGAGACAAACAAGGCGGCAGAGAGGGGGCAGGCAGCGTCTCCCTGGGAGTTATGGCACCGACACTAAAAGTTAGGAAAATAGTTTACATAAAATCTTAGACTTGAGTGTCGCTCCTTTGATAAAGACCGAGTCTGGTGTTGAAACCCATTAAAGAGGATGGTGAGCTTGTACAATTGAGGAGCACGACCACAGTGGAAAAAGAGCCAGAGATGTGGTGTAGATGTCGTGTCTCCTGCGGGTAAACGACAGAATCCGTACCCACTGCGACTTGCAGTGTTTGAAATGGTCTGTGCACTTTACGAGCACGCCAGTCATATATCACTGGGATGGTTTTAAAGCAAAGAAAAACTCCCGACACATTCGTGACTTTGTAAATCACCGAGGACGTCGAATCGCTGCTTCTTGCAAATATGAGCAGAATTAGAACGAAGTGTGAAACACACATTAAAACCTGTTGTTTATTTACCTGTGTTTAATACGCATTTAAGATTTCACACTTTTAATAAGTCTCATGTATTTATGCGCCAACAGAAGTTCAATGTGCGTCGTGAAGTCGCTCAGGAGAAGTGCAGCGTCCGAACTGGTAAAAACCTGTGTCCCACTGCAGAGTGATTTCACCAGGGAGCGAATTCTGACTGAATCCATTCACGTTGCAGACAGAAGCCAGATTGTGGTGAGTTTTCTGACCAGTGGAAAAGAGGCTTCACGTGTAGAGTTCAACTTTGACGAACTCACATGTCCTGACAGCACAGAGGTTAAAGGTCAAAGAGTCCTCAACACAGGAAGTCGTGATTGGTTTTGCTATGTTTTCCACTGCTGGAAGTTTCCTTAGGAACTGGGAATACTTTGCAGGAACTTTGTACATTTCCACCGCAGGGACCAGGGTCTAAATGAAGTATCAGAGAATCTTTTTACCTCTGAAAAAGTCTCAAGACCTTTGGTGTGATGCTCTTCAGCAGATTTTCTTTACTTTAAGTCGAACATTTCAGATGTTTTGAAAACGTAAATGTAAATTCAAAGACTCCAAAGACTCATGTAGGTTATGTAGGAACTAACATCGTGCTCCTCAAGAAAGGAAAGTGTCATAAAAGACCTGAGTCAAAGGATATATATATATTTTTTGAAACGAGTGTCCTCACATTGGCCCCAAACCTGAACCCAAACCTGACGGGAAGCAAAATATACACGGAGGGAAAATATTTGGTCTCTCTCCGACCAGGCCTGAATATTTCAACATGGGTCTTTAACAGGATCAGAAACCCAGCCTCATCCAAAGCTCCACAAAGGCCTGAATCTCTTCAGCGAGCCCACCTGTCGGCCGACCACACAGCCGACTCAAAGGTCCGCTGATAGCGTGGGAGATTAGAGCCTATCTCCCCGCGTCTGGAGGAGGCTCCTCAGGGTGGGAGGTCATCGGAGGAGGAAGGAGGAGGATGTGCTTGGGAGGGTCGAAGGGTGAGCCAACCGGCAACTGGGAGGTTAACCGTCGTACTGGGGAGGGGGGGGAGTGCAGCTTCCACCCGGTGACTGGCTGACTGATGGAAAAGAAAGTCCCCCCCCCCCGTGACCCCCACCCTGTTGCCCCCAGCCGAGAAGAGCCGGACGGGACTAAAGCCCCCCATTGTTGTCCCCTCACACTGGATCACCAAGGCCACAGCAGTGAGAGAGGGACAAGGGGGAATAGGATGGGGCTGGTGTGGGAGGTGTGTGTGTGTGTGTGTGTGTGTGTTGGGGGGTCGGCCCACCACCTCAAACACAATCGTGTGATAGGACTTGGCCCTATCTAATCAAGGGCAGGAGGTCACTTCCGAACAACTGGGCAATAAAAGATTATTTCCAGCCACATAACAGAGGAGCTGTTGGAGGGGAGGCGGGGCAGAGGGAGAGAGAGGGAGAGGGCAGCGAGCGATAGAGAGAGAGAGAGAGAGAGAGAGAGCGCGAGCGGAGGGGGAAGGGTGGCTGTCTGAGAGGAGAGGAAGTGAATTGAAAAAAGCCAGCAGACGGGAACCATCTGTCTGGATGCATAGTCTAATCTCAAAAAAAAAAAAAAGAGAGGGAATGAAGGGGGGAGGATAAAGAAAGAGAAAGAGCTTCCTCTTCTTCACACACACACACACACACACACACACACACACACACACACACACACATTTCTCTTCAGTTTATTAGGAACACCTCAGTGAAAGTAAGGCAGTCTAATTCCTGAGAAGGTTATGATTCAAGTGAAGGAGCATTTAGATGATGATGTGTTTTTTATTATTTCGCCTCCTCTTAGAGATTTGAACTTTTCTTTACAACCTTACAACCAACAAGGACTCGATTATCAAACCCTGTCCCTTTCAGCAATGTGTACCTAATAAACTGATCGATCTCTATCTTTCCCTCTAATCTGCGTGTGTGATGCCTGGTTTTGTCCTCGCTCGAGAAATCAAAGGGGAAGAGAACAAAAGTGGTTGTAGGGGGCCTGGAATGCAGCAAACACACAAAACTGTCCCCTGGGGCCGTTAAAAGAGGAACAAGGACATGATCTTGTCGGCGTCAGGCCATGTGAGGAAAGAAGTTAGAGCAGCTCCGAGTTAACAGAGGGACGTCGCCGCTCGTATCACGAATCTTCTTCCACGTAATTTGAATTTGACGAGGGGGATTTTTCTCTGATGTTTTGAAATCTGGACGATTCCCGAGCGTGTTGTGTGGATTTCGTTCCGACGACTCTTGTTTCCACAAACAGTCTCCACGAAGAGCGACGCTGACACAAACACCCCCCCGCTGATTTAATTAGGGAGCTGAATGCAAAAAAAAAATCACCAGCGGGTCCGCCGGGGCCCTGTGGGAGCTGGCAGGGGCCGCGGCACTAACTTTGCAGGAAGGAAGCGACACTTTGAATACTGATGAGTCAACGAGAAAAAAAACAGGAGCCATTGATCAGGAGCAAATCTCGTCAGTGGCCGAAATAACACCTGGTCATTAAATACAAAAGAAACCCCGCTGAATGATTGACAGGGGTCGCGTATTGTATTGATCCGACCGGCCTCCTCCTTCCTCTCGTCGTCATCCTCATCATCACAACCGACCGGCCTTTGTCCGTAAAATGGCAGACAAAGGCGAGAGGCAGGAAGGGGCTTTGGAGAAGAATGTGGTATCAGATAGCTCGTAACGCTGCATAGACACAGGGCAGGTTCGGAGGAGGAGGGGTGTGAAAGTTTTACACTTCACTTCCTGTTGGTGGGTGGGTGGGTGTGTGTGTGTGTGTGTACCCAGGAGCAAAATGCTTAAGAGGCTCAAGCTCCAATGAAACACCTCCGTCTTGAATGGCCCTTGACACCTGATAAAACACCGGGTCGTCCCCACAGGCCTTTTACGGCTGACGAGCAGGAAAGAGGCCGCGAAACGACCGTCTGTCGCCGACCTGAAGCTCATCTGACGAACACGGGAGGTTTCATCCAGCGTCAGTCACAGAAAGTACTGAAAACACATCTGATCTCTAAGCCGGGTTTTTATATCCACTAGAAAACTACATTTGTTTCTACGGTTCAATTTGTGCTGTTTTCCTATGGATTATATTACATCATTCAATGTAATTTCTCAATTAAATCAAACAAATTAAACAAACTCCTTTAACTTCCATTGGTTTGAAGTAGGGGCTTGAATCTCTATCCACGTGCAGGATCCCACCAGATATAAATAAGTTAATGTGTTTTCTAATTTGTCGAGGAACCCTTTAAAGAAGAAGTTTGCACTGCCACTAGATTTATTTGTATTTCGAAGGCGTCGTCTCATCTGAACATCCACAAACTGGTTCTTTACCTTCACCAGTAGACGGCAGCTCCGCTCTCAGGCCAGAATCCATCAATATAGTATCATCTCTGTCAGGGGGGGGGAAATATCACATCTCCAAGTTCAGGGGGTTTTCATTTTTTAAGTGAACTTTAAGGATTAAATGTTCGTCTGTGGGTTGAGAAACGTCTCCAGACCAAAAACCTGGTGTGTAAACTCTGCTGCTTTTCTTATTTACCCACATGTTTACAGTTTTCAGCTCTATCCGGTAGTTTTCTGATATTTTGGACCCAGCGAGCTTCACTATCACGACTTTATCAGGACCTGAAAGGTTTTACGGCGATCTCATATTTTTGTTTTATGTCGTGTTTTAATCCTGCGGAGAGGGAGTGTGGATGTTGGACTCGTTTCTGAACACACCGACTCTCACATGTGGCTCCAGTTCCACCGACATCATCCAAACCCGAATATCTGAGGAGATAACTTCCATAAACTTTGGTCATCACGCTCCAGTCCAAAAAAACGCCGCCTTCCTCTCCAAAACCCGCCGCCCCCACATTTCCACTGATTGCAAATTTCTATTTATATGCCATGAGGGGAAATAATGAAAACCAGATGAGGAGGCGGGGGGAAAGCTGCAGCGGGTCTCATGGCAGTGATGAATGCTGCAGAGGAGGAGGATGACTGTTTATAGAGTATCCTGCTCCGCCGCGACCGACCCGGCTAAGAAAAGGTCTGCCCCGGTAGGATGTGTGGGCTGGAGGTTCCACTGTGACTCACTTGGTAGTCATGCGTGTTTGCACTCGTATGGGCCCAAAAAAAACCCCAAGCTGCAGCGAGGGGACCCGCCAGGCCTGACGAACTCCAAATAGCATGACGTGGGCGTGCGGAGCAGCTAAATTTACTCTGACACAAGTGCAAAGAGGAAGAGGTGGTGGAAGTTGTGACTGAATTACTTAATACTGACTCACATTTCACTTTCTTCGCAGCAGCGGTGCACGTGGCAGAGATGTGTCTTAAAAATGTTATTTCAGACGCCTCCGCGCGATTAGATCAGAGATTTAAGAGACGTGTCGAGGACTTAACTCAACCAACTTCTGGAAACGGTGGGAGTAGGATCCGTTTCCTTATTTGGCTTAGGCTGGAAAATATCAAGTAAACAGTGTCTTCCTGTTGGCCGCCTCCTGAATACAGCTGAGATCTCCTCCACCACCTCTGCTCTTCTTACAGACCAACTAAAGTGAAACCTGGAAAAAAAAAAAGGAGAGAGGCCTCCTATTGTTTGCTATCAACCAGGAGCCAGAAGCAAATGGGGCTCGAGTTGCAGCTCTGAAAGGTAACAGGAAATTGACAAATCGCTAATCCACTCTGTAACTATTCAGGGGGAAAAGTAAAAAGGTGCATTCCACCTAAAACAGAGAGACGAGCGCGAGAACAAACGGGAATACGACTCCACGCTGCAGTCACAGCGAGAGCCGGGTCCGCTAAAAGACAAAAGCAACAAGATGGTTCCTTTTGTGCTCGTGTTTACCGTTCGCGTCTTAATCTGCGATGTGTTTACACCGGCTCCTGGACGCCGCTGCAGCTCGATCACGCTCATGTTAAATAAAAGCTCATATTCCAGGAGAGACAAACCCACAGATCCCAGGCCTGTTGCACACGGCCCCCCCGAGGGCTCCAGCATCACATGCAGCTGATTATAGACACGGCCCTGTTGTGCAGCTTTTTGCAAACATCAGCTGCACTAAATATAAATATTAACCCCCCCCCCCCCCCGCCAACACCACCACCAGTTTTTGTCCCTGAAAATGTCCTTGTCGCAGTTTACCCCCCCCTCCGACTGTTTCTGGTGATGATCTCATCCCCTGGGGGCCCGGAGGTGGAGGGGTGAGGGGCGGAGGGGTCAGCGGACTTCCCAAGTGATAAATTCACTGACAAAAAAAAAATAATAAAAAAAAGAGGCGGCCAAACAGGCAGGAGTGCGGGTCCTGGTGGGGGCGGGATTTAACCCCTGTCGTTGCCTTTAGTGCAGGAACCACGCCATAAAAGCTCAGCATTGATAGCCCCAGTTTATTATCTTTGAACAGGTGGCCCCGGCTACTCGTTATGGTCGCTCATTTCTCACACACACACACACACACACACACACACACACACACACACACTGAGGGCCTCTGCAATATGGAGACTATTTGGGTGTTTGGGAACATCCCGATCTAGCCGCGTTAAAGCCCAGGGAATAAACTATGGTGCATAGTTTTGTGATGACTTGTTGGCTGGTGAGTGGAGTGGGAGTGTGTGTGTGTGTGTGGAGAGGGGGGGGTGGTTAGCAGGAGAGTTACTTCCTGTGAGGATAAGTCATGGAAACGTGGAGGCCGTGTTGATGCGAGGAGCTTCGGGGCTCATCGTGTCAATGACCTGCGTTGTTTAGGACTCAAGGTTACCGGGGAGAATCGCAGCGATGGAACCCTCCGAGAATGTAAACAGTGACATTTGGAGCCGTTTCTGCAGCATGAACACACACACACACACACAGACACACACACACACACACACACACACACACACACACACACACACACAAACGCACACACACAGACACACACAAACGCACATGAACCCAAACCCAAGAAAAGCAGAAGAACCCCCCCCACTCAGTTGATCAATCAAGACGCCAGACAGTGCTATTGTTTCATTAATTAATATATTTTCTGCATTAAAGTTAACATAGTTTTCTTTTGTGCCACCCTTTAATTTTTCAGTAAGTATTTGATATTTTGTTATATTCAGACATGAGTAAATTTAAGACTGTCTCTTGCAATAAATATCATAAAATAATAGAGCTTCACATAATAAATATTTTTTACAACAAAAAAATGGTTTTAACAGACATTTTTCTTTTTTTTTCAAAAAAATAGCCAGAATTCCTCTTATGGATTTTTGAGCATACAATGTACACAAAAATAAAAATAAAACAAAAAAAAAATGAAGAACATGGGAGAATGCCACAGAATGTGTGTGTGAAGAGTTTCCGACGACGGGTTGGAAGGAGAGAAACATATCCAAGTGGGAGGAAATACTTTGAGATGGATGTGCTTTCGTTTATGCAACATGAGCAGAGGAACCACCGGGGGTTTGTTTTTCTGTGTGGTAGCAACCAATAATTCAAACATACCTGCTCGCTATGAAAACCAGGTAACAGCTACATATTTGCCCTACAGAAGATCGTCCTTCACAGATTTGGTGAGAGGCAGTTTCCCGCCGGGCCACACAGACCCAGGGGAAACCACCGACCTAAAAACGGAAGAAAACCTTTTTCTCATATATATATATATATATAAAAATAAAAAGTAGTGTTAATGAGGAGCCGAGGATAGACATAGAAACAGTTAAGGCAAACACTGGTCTGTAAAAACATGGTCCTGATCCAGAGAAAATAAAAATAATTGAGTGGTTTTCGTTACTCCGTTGCTCAGCTCCTTACGGCTCTGCAGCGAGGAGGAGGAGGTGCTAAGAATGTTTGATAAACATTAATTTGTGACTATCATCGTCATTATCATTGTCATCATTAGATCCACGCCAAGTCTCCCGCGCACACGCAGTCACAAACACACAGGGGCGATCAGGAGGGTTTCTCCTGGGTCTGTCGGTCCCAGCTCTCCAGTTTGCAATACACAGTGTTGGAGTTCTTGCAGCGACAGCCGGGCCTGTTCACCCGGTCGTGGCAGCCCTGGCACGCCTTCAGACACCCCTTGACAGGCAGGTAGCATAGCAGACAGGGGAAGAGTACCGACATTAATCCCATGCACAGGAAACGAGAGCAGCAGTGGGAGCGTGACAGCGAGCAGGGGTGGTCCGCACACGAGTCCCCCTCATCGTCATTGGAGCAGTGGTAGAAGATGCCCTTAACCAGGCACATGCAGGTGCCGTGCTCCAGCGCGCTCTCGGGTGAGCAGAGGCACTGGCCGTTACACGCCAGGCACGAGGGCAGGCTCCTGGGAGCCGTGCAGTCACTGCACTTGCACTTCCCACAGCGCTCACAGATGAATTGGTGGCCGGCAGCAGCCACCACCCCGTTGCCACTGCCGGTGAAGTCTGATTTCCCTTTGCCCTGGGGCTTGAGTGGAGCCTCTAGTGGAGGCTGGTGGAAGTGAGGTCCCTGCTGGGGCTGCAAAGGGGCCTTGGGCTGAGTCCTAACAGGCCGCTCCGCTCGAAGGTGGTGCGGTAAGCTCGTGCTGGACCTGGTGGGGGGTGAGCGTGCCAAGAGTCCCTGCTCAGAGGAGGCGCTGCTGTTGCTCCCTGAACTGGCAGCACTTCCTGTGCTAGTGGAGCGGCTGAGTCCTGGGGCCCGGGACCCGCCGTACTGCTGTCCCCCGGCCACAACCACCACGCCGCCCCCGACGTGATGGTGGTGACCTGATGGCCGGTGCTCATAATTGTTGTTCACATTAACGAGGATGACCTCGTGAGTTCTCTCCTGCTTGTCCTGAGGCCTGGGGGGCATGCGGGGCGCAGGGGGCCTCCGTACCACCGAGGGCCCCTCGGTGTACTCGTTGTTGGAGCGGATGGCCTTGATTTGGTCCAGGGAGAGAATGGCGGCATGCTGGAGCTCCCGCTCGTAATCCGACCTCTGCCGGCTCTCTAGGGAAGGCTGCTGGATCACCACTAATGAACCGCCGGGGCCATGTTGACTTTGGAGCTCCATCTGGGGGGATCACCACTTCCGACATTCACCGTAGACTTGGCATGCATCGAAAACCTGCCAGGGGAGGAAGGGAGGCCAGGGGGGGGGGAGACAAAGGAGAGGCAAGGAGGGAGGGGACATCATCAGAAAGAGCCAAAACATGGCACAACAGGAAAACACAGTGTGTCCTGATGGAAGAGGGTGAACATGGTTCCCACACAGACCAGTGAAAACCAGCTTATATCACATCATTAACACTGTTCCTGAGGAAGGGAAGAACGATTCTGCAGGATCAGTCCATGTGGATTATGTTTTAAAGTAATATAATAATAACTACACGAGTTGTCTAATTTGTTTTCAAAGTTGATCCAGACTTTGTGTTCAGATCCTGTAAACATGACAATCTGTCACTTTCGTTAACTGAAGCAACCTGGTGGAAAAAAAGTTGACTATTAACGAGACTTGTTGTCGCTTCCTCTCCAATACGCACACATCCAAACTTCAGTGGAGCCCTGCGAATACTTCCCCTGCTCATTTACATTTGTATGACTAGTTAACATTTAAATGCACCGCGGCGACGAAATGAGGACACGATCCAAGGGAACTAAATGAGCGGCCTCACTTAGTATTCTATTACTACACCAGAAAGGGTTTCAGGGAAACGGGGACAAAAGTAGAGGAGCGAAAAAAAAACTTTTAAGGTCAAAACAAGTTCCGACCAAAATACAGAAGAGTGAAGACTGAACTTCAAAGTTGTCAGATTAAAAACTTCACCTGCTTCTATTTAAGAGTTAATTTAAAAAGGAAATTATTTATCATACGTGTGTTTTTTTTTAATGCCATGAACACTATTGGGAATTTGGGTTGAAGTCCTCGGGGATGTTTCAGAGCAACGTCGAAGTACACGAGGCCAAAAAACTAATAAAGTTTGGATGAACTCGAATCAAACCTGCATCAGAGTCAAAGCCAAAAACGATCGATTCCTGCTGCTTCGGCTCTTTACGCACAAAACTCCTGATATTCATCAAAAGCTCCGCGCGTCAAAGTGCGCACCAGTGAAAAGGAGCAGGCGTCGTGCGCAGGAATAAAAAAGATCCCATTAAAAAAAAAAAACACACAACGAGAGGAGACATTCAGAGGACGCGTCCAAACAGACGGAGGAAAAACTTATGAATGAAAACAACCGCCGCGGGGGGAGGGGTGTTTGTTACAGGCACAGCCGCAGAAGGACACGGGGCATGGAAATCTATCAACTTCATCCACCGATCGCCATGAATCTCACCCGCTGCGGGGAAGGGTTTCCGTGCCAAACGCGCACAGCACGGCACGGCACGGCACGGCACGTCTTCAGCTTCGTGCACCAGCCGCAACTTCACGTCTTATTTCGGCTACAGCGACGCAAACATAATTACGATCGTTGCGTTCGCTGCTATCGCGCAATAACCCCCCCCACACACAGTGAAACAAGAACAAAATGCGTAAAGTAAAGAGTGAGAGAGTAAATGTGATGCGTACCTATATGCAACCATCCATAACGTCGAATCCATCAACCAGAGATAAGCCTAGAACTCCATCCAGAGGGAAGGGGCAATGTCCACGCGTAAAGTGTGAGGGCTAATGCATAACATTCACAGTCCTGTTAATCCAAGCGCGACTGTATCCCTGTGCGTTATTATTCCCTCCTCTCGGTGGCGTTGAAGAAAAGTTCAGCGCGGGTTACGCATGCATCGGTTCCAGGGGGTAAAAAAAAACACAGTAAATCCACGATGGAGCTCCCGGTGGAGGGAGGACAGGCACCCGGGGAACTGCTGCGCACTTGGGGAGAGAGAGAGAGAGAGAGAGAGAGCGATGGGGGTGGTGGGGTGGTGGTGGGAGGCCGATCTCTGAGCGAGACAGCCCCAGTTCTGCAAAGTCCCGTTGTGGGAGAATTCAAACCAAAAAGGAGGATTCGGGGGTTAAAATCCAAGCGTTTCTCCTGTTCGGTGCGTCTGCAGGGAGGTGATCGGATCTGGGCTCTGGTTCGGTCTTATCGTTGCGGGGAACCAGGCGCTTTCTTGTGCATGTATAAAAAAAGAAACCGCGTCGTCGGGTCTGGGACGGCGGCGCGCGCTCTGCTGCTCCGCGGGCCTGTTCAGCACTGAATGAATGGAAGCGCAGGGCTCAGTGTTTGCTCCACAAGCCAACTCCCATTGGCCCATTCACTCCACTGAAAAAGGATACATCGCATCCGCTCCTGATTCATTGGGCAGATGTAGAAGGCCGGGCGATAGAGATGTGCGCGCGAGTTAAGGTGGAACGGCGTTTGGTTTTTCTTTTATTCCACGATGAGGGGCTCAGGGAGGAGGAGGAGGAGGAGGAGGAGGAGGAAGAAGAAGAAGAAGAAGAAACACACGCACACACACACACAGCTAGTTTCCGTTCCTGTGGGTTATGAATAATGATGTGAATAAAGTTCAGTGTGACTCAAAGTATTTGTCATAAGCGCGTCATTTGTTAGCATTCTTACTGGTGCGTGACGAGGCCGAACCTCCAGGGAACAAAACACCTACTTAGATTTGAGTAAAAATGTGAGATATAAACTGGAAAGGTCATTTGTTCATATAACAGATAAGTTATTATAAGCCCTGTTATACCATGAATATAACATGAAGAAGTGAATAGACTCTGATCTTGTGCTGGAATAATCATCTGTGATTAATAGAAGTTAAACTCAAAAACTATCATGAGAGTTACAGATAATTTAATGAACTTAAATGAACCAAAATTGAGTAAAAGACGTTTTGAAAACATCTTGTTCTTCAGATGACAAAAGTTGTATTGACTAAAGAAAGAAACAAGAAATCTGGGATTAATTAAAACAATCTGAGTGAAGCGAGGAGTCGTGAACAGAACCAGGTCCTTTAATACAACCTTCAGTTTTAATAACTCTGCATAACAGACACTTACACTCACATTGATAGGAAATGATAAGTGAATTTAGGTCAAGTTTGCCTGTGTGATTTCAGGGAAGTGAGGGAGTAAAACATCAACAGGATGTCTTCCCTCCTCTCTGGAATGTTCCCATTACGCACATTTACGCGTGACACCGGAGGAACCAAACCTCGGTGGTGATGAGTCTGCAGCTCTGATCCGTCCACTCACACAACATCTGATGACTTCTCATGGGTCCGGGCTGTGGGAGGTGGGGGGGGATTTCTTTTTTTTTGTGCGTTTAAAAAAAAATCCCGGACCACCTTAAGAAAAACGCAGCCCTGCAGCCAGGGGAAAGACTCCCCCTCCCCTCCCCCTCTCTCTCTCCCTCACCTCCCTCCCCCCCTCTGTTCCTGACTGTCTGGTTTGATTGGTGTGGCGGATGCGCTACATCCGGATCCATGAGAAAAGGAAGTTCAATACAAAGTCAATTTATCCCATTCAAATGGAAAAATCAATAGATGAATGACCCTCGGTGCCATCTCGGGTCAGCACATGCGTAAAGGAAGAATGCGTAAAAGGCGCAGGGAGAGTGAGCGCAGTGATAAAGTGGCTCCGTGGCGCAGGAGCCGTTCTAGTGTTTTTTTCTCTCCTGGTAAATGTGGAAGTTAAAGTGCAGCTTCTCCCTGATGCTCGGTCCCGCGCAGGCCGACAGATGGCCGCCCGGACCCCGGCTCTTAGTGGTCGGAAGTGCGGACGGAAATCTCACGATTACAGCAATTAGCTGATTTTCCATGGATGTGATGAATGTACCAGCCGCGGCTGTTTTTCTCCCCGCGGATGGAGAACAGCAGCTCCACACACACTGAGGGTTTAGGAACCTCCAGAGGTCCGTGAAGGGTCCTCAGGTCCTCACACACAAATCTAATCCAACATTTAACTCCAACAATGGAAGATATTCTGACGAGAGGATTCTTTCTCTCCACATCAATCAGTTTTATTTATTAATTTATGGATTTTTAAATGTTCATATACAGGCCTGGTCTTTCTTTTTGAAAGTATTGTGCAGTTTAATGCAAGATTCCATTCAGATGTTTTTCAAAAGACACACAATACTTAAATGAAAACATGCAGCTCAGACAGATTCTGTTCGGGTGTGAAGCTGAAACCTGAGTTAAAACGGACCAATGGGTGGAGAGAATTTAAAATCCTATCAAAGGAGTATTTTGCAGTTTTTATTCTGCTGTAAACTTAGCATCAGAAATGCTTATTAACTTATTTACTTTGTCCTGAAATGTTCCTTTTTATGATGAGGAAAAGACAAGACAACTTTAGACCAAACATAAATAATGCATTTATTACATTATTAACATTTTTAAATGATCAAAAATAAGAAAAAAATATAACAACACTGTCCTTCGGAGCTGTTTGAAACTTACGTTGTCAATAACAGCAAACATGTTATCTCAGGAAACTACATTTTGTATTTGTGGACTCAAAAAGCAGTTACCACTTTTATGTTGCAGCTATAAAATACAAAACTTAAACATATTAAGTTGGCGAATAAGCTGCAAAACAGAAATCCTTCCGTTCGCCAAAATCCACATCGGCCAATATTCAGCTGGATGTTTATCAGTAACTTCTCCAGCAGATTGAGGCAGATTTAAACCTGTATTTTATTTTTTTTAAATAACAATAAAACTACAAAGAAAAGCTAAATTCCTTGGTTTTGAATGTGTCCTTGGCGGCGTGGTCAGAAGAAGCCCAGGCCGCTGTGCCGCTGCTGATAGCTGATATACGACTGGATGAGAGAGTCGGGGATCCGAGGCTTCACAGCGTTCAGGGCACTTTCAAAGTGTCTGGCCTCGATGTGCTGGGCTTTGATGTCCTCCTGTAGGGCCGTGAGGGCGGCCTCTCTGCATACTGCTGTTATCTGGGACAGGAAACAGACACAGACATTCAGCTGTCAGCCAGTGAACGCCACACAGAGGCACGTGAGGCCGCCACAGTCAGAGGCTGCTGACCGACTTCTGTGGCAGACTGTGGAGGTCACATGAAGCAGTCATTCAAAGAAATATCTGCACATTAAAAGTCATTGTGGCAGAGATAAAAACTGTATTTAATCTCTGCATCCACTGAGATCTGTGCCAACGAGCCCCGTGAGGCAGAAAATCCACAGTGACAGTCAGTGTCACAGTTTCAGTGGGAACAAGTCGTCATATGATCTTTTCTTGAGACTGAATCAGCTTCTGAAACGGAAACATCTTCGTCTGCGTCGTCTAAGCGTGTGTCACCACTTTTGCTGTGTTCTCATGTCGGATTCCCCCCCATTTCCTGCTGACTTTATACCCGGGGGGGGGCCGGGCGGAGAAAGACACACAGATAATCCGGAGCCTCTCACTCACACATAAACCTCATCCGGGGGAAAATACAGAGAATCTCCGGAGTTCAGTGCATGTCTGAAAGCAGCTTGTTCTCAGGTGATAGGAAGAAAACACAGATTTTAATGACCATTTCCAGACTTATGTCCCGTTGGCCACGTAAAGATAGTGAACAGTGATAGATGTTTACAAATCTGAGTTTGAGGAGGAAAATGTAAAAATCCTTCTGGATGCTTTGAACAAGTTAAGAAAATCTCTAAGTGCATCGTATAAAAAAGGTCTAACAAGGTCTTAAAAACTTCAATCCCCAGTGAAATGTTGCTCTGTTTACAGCTTGAGAAGAACTGACAGAGTTGCAAAACACTAAATGGGCAATTTTAGGAAAAGATTAAGTTAAAATTTGGGTTTGGCTCCGAGGCTCCGGAGACCACATTAATAGTTCAGTTTGCTTATTAGTTATTTAACTTGCAAACTAACGAGGAACATGAATGTTTTAAATGTGGGAGGACATTATAAAATCAGCTGGACTGCATGTTTAAGAGAGTTTTAGATTTATGTTTGCCTGCAATGCAACAATACTTGATGGAAAAATATGGTTTCCTGGCTCTGCCCTTTAAGTTTGTACTGAACTAATAGGATTATTTCTGCCTCCAGAGCTGCTCCTTTAATGAGAAATGTCTGTTTAACCAACATTACTGATCTGCCGTGTCTACAGTGTAAATACAGTAGTCCTCCTGCAGCCTCGACACTGCAGCACTGATAGAATTATGCAACAGGCTGACATGGCGGAGCGCTGCAGGTGACCTTTGGGGAGAGATTCTGCACACGCCAGAGGAGTGACTCACTTCCGAATCAGCGGCGATGGCTGATGGAGGCCAGGCACCTTTTCCCAGCGGTGCCACCCTCCTCTTTTTCTAGAAGCACGGCTTTGTTCGGAGCCGGGGGAACTCGCACACCTTCCTCGCAGGAAACCGTTAGCATGAGCACTGATAACGTCCGAGGTTAGCGGGACACGCAGTCATGTAATGCAGCGGAGCCGTGGAGTATTGAACAGGGAAAGTGTGCACGACGAGCAATGTGGGTCCAAGGGAATTGTTCACTGGCCTGAAGCGCTGACAGTCGCAGCTGCACCGTGTGGCACATGCAAGCTGGTAGGAAACACTCAGTGTGACGGAAAACAGTTAACAACTGAAGACTGGGGGCAAGTTGAAGGAAACAAAACCAAAGTGTGTTCATAGCGATGTTCTACAAAGCTCCACATCTTCACAGCTCATCGTGATAAATTCCTCAAGTCTATTAAACTCTGTTGGAGCGATAAACACACTTCTTCCTTTAGGAAATTCCCCCATTTGGTGTTTTGATGATGAGGTGGAAGGAAACTCTGTCTAACTCATCACCAAGAAATCTCTCATAGGTGTTTAACCACCTAAGGCTCAGTAGGAACCTCCTGAAATACTACTAGAACCTCCTGAATGACCACCTGAACCTCCGGAAAGCTCACAAGAAACCCTCTGAAGGACTTCTGGGACCTCTTTGAGGACCACTACAACCCCCAAGTCTCCTTAAACCTACTAAAGGACCCGTGGAACCTTCTCAATGACCATCAGAACCTCCAGAAAGGCCTCTAGAAACCTCGTCACTGACCACTACAATCTCAGAACCTTCTTAATGATGACTCAACTATCTGCAGAACATCATTAATGTCCATTCAAACCTACTAAAAGATCCATAAACAACCTAAAGAAACTAAATAACCTTTCCATCGATCACTAAAACACCACGAGATCCTCTTATAACCTGGTAACTGACCCCTGAGGCCATAAGTTGTACAAACTTAATACATGTTTTTATCGATTTAAATAATTCTGTTTGGTGAATAATCTTCTTTCAGTGCACAAAAAAACCCTTTTTGCATGAAAATGATCAACAGCATGACGTCATCTTTGTGGGAACGGGGGAAAGCGCAGAGCTGAGGTTAAAGCGTTCGACAGTCATGGTGTTTTTCAAGGCTAGAGAGTGAAATGAGGGGAGATGGATGTTTGAATGTTGCTCTGGCCCAGCGAGCAGCTCGGGACAGGTGCTTTGCAGATGTCAGGATGTGAGGCCCTTCGTTCCCCCCCCTCTTCTTCTTCTGTTTCAAGCCAGTGAGCAACATGATTTAAGCCGGGTAAACACACAGGGCCGGGTTAATTTTGTATGAGGGCTTCCCATCATTCAAGTAATTTAGGCCTGTCAGTAATAATGACGGAAAACAATGAAGCCATGCATCCCGCTTCCCTGTTTACAAACGGAGCGAGGGCGAGCGAGCAGAGGACCAGAGTGAGAGAGAGAGAGAGAGAGAGAGAGAGAGAGAGAGAGAGAGAGAGAGAGAGAGGGGTGCCACATGTTGAACAATGTGATTTCGGGATGTTTCCGAGCAACATCCACAAACAGGAAGAGACAAACACTGCAGCATAATCAAACTGTAATTTCTTATTTAGGTTGAAACTCGACTGACGAGACCCGTTGGCCTCAATGTCATGATTCAACAGTTAATAATTATTTGGTTGTTTACTTCCAAAACACCCCTCGGGTTTGTTAAAAAGAGAGAGGGGGGGTTGGATGTCCGGAGCTGCTCTGAAGTACACAAACGAAGTGCGCACACACACGCACACAGGCCCCCACATTCATGCTCAGCCGGGTTTATGAGCGGGTCTGTGGAAGCGATCAACAAGCCAGTGTTTCCCGCTGAGTGTTTGCCCCGAAAAAAAACATCAAGCCACAAAGGCAAACAGGGCGAGAGCGAGAGAGCGGGTTTGTTTGTCAACGGGAAGGCATTCCTAGAGCCGAGCCAAACGTCCAGCTCCGACCCCCTCCAGCACCACCTTGATACCCCTCAACCCCCAAGAGGCAACCTACACCCCCCCCCTTCAGATGGGCCCCTTGCACTTCTGGGAAGGAAAACGAGGAGGAAGGAGAAAACTGCAAATGTACAGAAATGAGATGTGTCTGTGTGTTTGGGCCGGGGGGGGGTTCAGTGGTAAAGAGTGCTGAATTGCATGCGGGCCAAATAAATTATAGATATCTGTCCTTTATTTAAAATTTTATTGCCACGCAGACCTTATTTTTCATTCCCCTTCATAAATTATGTCAGCAATCACTTAAATGCACGGAGGGGGCAGAGCTGATGCATTGCAGCGGGCCGCTCTGGTGATGCCGGCGAGCTCAGAGTTCCTGGTCGTGGCAAAGTGCCAGTCGTCAAAATGGCAAAGCAAACGAATAAAAAAAATAATAATTTAAAAAGCAGCACTCATCAAGAACCTCTCAGTTCGGAGACGGACTGAAAAACCTGCTGACTCAAGACGAGCCCAGGAGTCCGTCTGGTACCGAGTCCAAGAGAGAGGTTTTCATGACGGAGCACAAAATGTACAGAGAGCTGCTCAAGTGAAAAACCTTAATAGTCGCAAATAGTCAGTGAACATTGATCCTTGATGGATTCATTCAGCAGATAGTTGGATTCTTGGCGACACCCAGCTCCTCGTATTGCAAACGTCGCCTGGTTCTTTTGGTTCCAGGGTGCAGGAGACAGGATCTGTCATTAACACGCCCACTCGCTGGGACATTTTCTGGACATGTGCAATGGGACCGGCAGGAAAGTCTCTCTTGAACATGTGTATTCTCACACACAGCTTCTCTGGACCATTTGAGGAAAATGTCCAGACTTCAGTGTCAAGTCTGAAAGCAGCTAAACAGAGACCAACAAACCCACATAGACACTGAGGGGTATTTTTTATTTGATTATTTTACTGCTTTCTATAGTAGGCCATGAATTATAATAAACCAACCTGGCTAAATAATTAATAAAGGGGAAATGGCTGTATCCTTTGTTGTAAGCATTAGTAAAAGTGATCTCCACTGAGACGAGCCCTTAGTCACAGCTCCTAACACATAGTGACAGGAGGAGGCAGAGGATTTCGGTCAGTGACGCCACGTTAATGGGGTTACGACATGAGGACGGGCACGTGCAGGGCTCGGGGCTGCAGGCCCTCGCTCGCCTCCTGTGCTCCCGGTAATTAGGGTGCCACAACGTGAAGCTCTGGATACAACAGTGGCCTTTATGCTCCACCGGTCACCGCATTGCACTTCCCTCCGCAGCCACAACTGCACGTCATGCTGTCTGACTGCACGCAGCTCACCCCGTTGGGTATGTACACTGTATGCAGAGTGATATACTGCAGCGGCCCCAGCGCTGAATGTGAGGTCCTGTTGTCCTTGTAAGATAAGACAACACCAAACTTTAAAATGACTCCAGAGAGGAAATTAGCCCGTTGTGGCAGCGGGTGGGAACAAGACACTGCAAAGAAAAACAGAATATAAATAAGAACATAGCCAAGTGGGGGGGCTGCATAAACACACCTGACACTTTTTAGCACCAGAACATGGCGAGCGAAAAAATTTACGAGCGGAAATAAAAAGTCGCGAGTATCAACATTCGGATGGAGAATGTATAATTACTACAGTTATGACCTCAAGTGGTGTTGAGCGCAAGAAAAACAACAAGTGAAAATGCGCAGCATGAAGATGGACACGGCCAAACGATATCTAAGAAACGAGAAGGTAAATAAAGTCACAACACATATCGTAGCTGGGATATGTGACTAACGAAGGCCGTGAGTAGAGTACAGTGACTACAGGCCCGTTGAAAACAAGAATACATAACAAACCACGAGTTTAAAGTGAAGGAACTGGAACTCAGACAAACCTCGGTCAAGGCTCAACAGTCCCCTCAAATCCATAATGTACACTCTCATAGATATCAGGTCCATAAATACCCATGAATATCCATGAATTACTCACACACACACTTCACAATCTGTGATAATGTCCATGTGGTCTCGTGCACAAGTGAAGGGACGATGGAGCACGAGATGGAAAAGGCAGGTTGGTGCGGCGTCGGCAGTAATTGGGGCGTTCCGACCTTTACCTGTGGTCACAAGGCGCTGAAATGAGGTGGCTGGACTTAGTCTTAGAGAGTGTGTGATGAATTTGACATCTGGAGGGAGCTTTGA